>NC_056735.1:1110711657-1110899157 GCF_019279795.1 Protopterus annectens | reverse complement strand
TAACCTCCTATGACTATATTATATATATATATATATATATATATATATATATATATATATATATATATATATATACACACACACGAGGTCTACTGCAGATGGTCGAATTCCCATAATCTCGAACTTCATATGACCGACCCCATATGATCGAGTTTGTGAAAGCTCAGCATGGAGATCTGCATAAGGAGAGTAATGGGAATATTTCCCGTTACTGCACTGTACTGTGATCTCAAAGTTGGTATATTTAAGTAGGGGGTGTGGGGGCACATCCCCCTACATGGGGGGTGCAAAATACTGATTTTATCATTATTTCTTTTGTTTTTTTGCCGGTTCAGAAAAAGTACAGTTTTGTACCTACCATAAATGTAGATGTTCGAGGATCCACATTGCTGCAGTCCTAACCATTGGGTAGTCCGCTGTCCAGTCGGCCCAAATACCAAAGTATATGGCTGACGTCGGTCAGGGCGCATTAGACTGACGTCAGGACGTCAGGGTACTAATGCGCATGACCGACGTCATATCCTCAGTCTTTTCTTGCCCCAGATGTCAGAAGACCCTAAAAAGACAAAGTCAAAACCAAAAACACCAAACACTCCTACACCAAAAATATGTACAATATATACAAAATCACAAGAGTATAACCTCACCCACACAACCACCCCTAAACACAGAGGGGAAGGAGGGAAATTGACTGCAGCAATGTGGATCCTCGAACATCTACATTTATGGTAGGTACAAAACTGTACTATGTTCTTCATTCCACATTGCTGCAGTCCTAACCATTGGGTAGAATCCCAAAGCAGAGGTAAGGGAGGCTGGCAAATCATAAGGAAGCAGGAGCTGTCAACATGCCTTGCAAAATAGCTGTGGCAAAACCAGCCCTAGATTTAGAGTAGATGACCGTCCCTCTGAGACAATAGGTGTGGAATCAAAGGTAAAGGCCATGGAGGCTTCTTTACCAGACTCCTCAGTAATGGGTACCAATGTTGCCGAGGCCAATCTGGAGCTATTAAAATCATCCTTGGCTTGTCTTGTCTGACCTTCAGGAGTACCTTTGGGAGAAGAGGCAGAGGTGGAAAGGCATACACATGAAGATTTTTCCAACTGAAAGAAAGAGCATCCACTTTCCAAGCTGTGTGATGAAACCTTTTCGTGCAAAACTTTGGCAGCTGGTGGTTTAGTGGAGAAGCGAACAGATCTATGTCTGGAGTTCCCCATGACACTGTCAATTTCCGAAATACATGAAGATCCAGTTTCCACTCGTGGGGATCCATGATTTGCCTGCTTAACACATCTGCTAAGGAGTTCTGTGCTCCCGGCAGAAACCTTGCCTGAAGAGTTAGTTGCAAGCTGAGCGCAGTCTCCCATAAAATCATTGCTTGCCTGCATAGAGGGTAAGAATGTGTTCCCCTTGTTTGTTGATGTACCACATGACAGTTGTGTTGTCTGTTAGAATCAACACCTGCCCTGGAAGAAGTAACTCCTTGAAAGCCATTAATGCAAACTGGACTGCTAACATCTCCTTCATGTTGATATGTAGATGCTGTAGTCTGGCAGGCCACTTGTCTTGTATCCACTTTCCATTCAGATGAGCTCCCCAAGCTATGTCTGAGGCATCTGTCGTTAGAATCTGACTCGCCTCTGGCCGGGTCACAGAGAGTCCCTTGTTTAGGTGACATTCCTGAGCCCACAACAAAATTCCTTTTGAATGCAAGGTATTATTTGAATGACAGTGTCCAAATCCTGGCAGTGCTGTGTCCATACATTTTGAGATACCATTGCAGCTTCCTCATATGCAGTTTGGCATTGGGAAGCACCAGAATACAGGATGCCATGAACCCTAAGGCTTGAAGGACTGTCCTTGCAGTCAGCCCGGACTGAAGAGATAGTTGATGGAAGTAAATGGAAAGATTCTTTTGTTTGTCCGGGGTTAAAAGGCCATCTGGGCTGCTGTATTCAGTCTCACACCCAGAAAGCACATGTCTTGAGAGGGTACTAGACTGGACTTTATTTCGCTCACAGAATACCCTAGGCATCTTAGCACTGCTATCACATATTCCAAATGCTGTAAAGGTCTTCCTTTTCTTGAGCCAGAATCAGGCAGTCGTCCAAGTAAGGATAGATTTGAATTCCTTTTAGCCTGAAGTAAGCTATCACTGGAGCCAGAACCTTTGTGAATACTCTGGGCAGTAGATAAGCCAAAGGGCAATGCAGAGAACTGATAATGGGAATTTCCAGCTCGAAACGCAGATACTTCCTGCAACTTAGTCTGATAGGCACATGAAGGTAAGCCTCCTTGAGATCTAAAGTTACCATCCAGTGATCTTTGCCCAGCAGAGGTAAAAGCGGTTGTAAGGCCAACATTTTGAACTTGGGAATGTCCAGATAAGTGTTGAGGATAGATAAATCCAAAATTGGTCTCCACGTGTCCCCCTTCTTTGGTACTAGGAACAGGCGAGAATAAAATCCCAGGCCCCTTTCTGGCACAGGGACTGGCTGAATGGCCCCTATTTGGAGTAACAGAGAAATTTGCTTGTGAGCCTCTTTTCTTTGCAGAGGAGGAATGTCTGGCATGCCTTTGAAAGGAGGCAAGGTATGGAAATAAAACCTGTAACCGTGGTGAATGATATCCAAAACCCATCTGTCTTGGGTAATTAAATCCCAATTTTCTTTGAAAAGAGCCAGCCTTCCTCCCAAAGGTGCTGCCAGACGAGAATGTACTGGCAGCTGAAAAGGCAGGTCATTGGGTCTGTTTACGAAAGGACTGACCCCTGCCCTCACCAGAAGTCTGAGCAGGTGAACTCCTGTTCTAGGCCTAAAAGAACCTTGAGCTCTGCCCCTACCACGCCTAGCCCTACCCCTAGACTGGGAATCATAAGCAGGATATGTCCATCCCTTAGTAGGCCAATTTCTACTAAACTTGGAGGCTGCACCTGCAAAAATCTTTAACAGTTTGCATAGACTTAGCCTTGTCATGCATTTTGTTTAAGACTGCTTCCACAGGCTAACCAAACAACACGGCAGACTGTAAAGGAGCATCCAAAATCCTTGTCTTAACATGCTCAGCTAAATTCTGATCCCTCAACCAGGCGTGCCTACGAAGAACAGAACCAGTGGCAGCCACCCTCGAGGAGGCCTGCACAGCATCAAAACCACATTGCAATGAATGCTTACCCACCTGTTCAGACACATGAACTAAATCCTGCAACTCTTTACACTCAATACCTTCCGCCAGAGCATCCACCTTAGACTTCAATTGTGAAAGGAGATAATTTTGAAATTTTAACATGTGAAACTGGCAATTCAACGCCTCATGGCTAAAGTGGAAGAAGTATACACCTTCTTTCCCCATCTATCCAAAGCCCTTGCCTCTTTATCAGGAGGAACAGGATTTTTAACAACAGAAGCCTTAACACCTTTAGGCCCCTGAGAGACAGTTTCAGGGTCTGCCCTAGGACTCTTAAAAGATACTTATGAGCTTCAGGCACCCTATAGTACCTATCCGGTTTAACTGGGGCAGGAGGCAAAGAATCAGGGTTCAGGAAGCCTCTGCAAAACATCTTCCACCACATTCAGAACAGGAGGTATAGCTAAAGGCCTATGCTGGGGTAAAACAAGAATTCCCTAAGCCTCTTCCTGAATCAGAGAAATCCTGACCTTCCCATTTAAAATGCTCCCTCATGGAATGCAGAGTCTCTGAAAATGAAAAATCCTCAGGAGGAGAAGCTGAAGGAGTAGAATCATCCACATCAGAATCAGAATAAGGAGGAAACTCCTGCAAGTCTTCAGCCAACACTCAGAAGCCTCCGAACACTGCTCAAAACTCTCAAACTCAGGCTCCACCCTAGGCCTCTTATCAGGAGGGGGCATAGAACCTCTAATCATAGTAATCAAATCTTCTGCCATTTTAAGCATATGTTTCTTAGGCAAAGATCCTGAAGAGCTAGGAGAAACCCCTACTGAAGTTAAACCTGGCCTGCCTCTCAAAGAAGCCTTGGAAACAGAAGGGGAGGCTCTAACCACCTTAGGAAGAGAGGGAAGAACAGCCACCTGAGAAGCCCCTTCAGCCTGGCCTACCTCCTGAGAGGACACATCCTGTAAAAGTAAAGTCTCTCCCTGAGACTCCAAAGAAACTCCTGGCAAAACCTCTGGCTCCACTGAGCCTTCTAAAGAACCGACGTCCGGGACTGCCGGTTCATCTACTCTAGGCTTTGCTGCTTTGTCCTTGCGCTTTTTGGACGAAGCAGGCGTCGGAGCATCCGACGGCATTTTATAATTACAACGCTTCCCAAAAACTAACCTGGCACAGTCTAACCTTCTCTTAATAGTGCGTTTGTTAAATCTAGCACAAGAGCGGCATCCAACAACGTCGTGCTCAGGCCCTAAACAAGGTATACACAAGGTATGGTAATCCCTATGAGGTATCTGTTTCCCACAAGAAATACAGTTATTCACTTTTTCTGACATCCGTTAAATACTGAGGCAAGAAAAACAAAATATTCCCAACGGGTACTTAGCCAACTTTGATTCGGTCTGAAACTCCGACTTCAGAAAATTTCAGAACGCCAACCTGCACTCGCAAAACTGCTTCTGCATCGGACCATGCGGCAAAAAAAGACTGAGGATATGACGTCGGTCATGCGCATTAGTACCCTGACGTCAGTCTAATGCGCCCTGACCGACGTCAGCCATATACTTTGGTATTCGGGCCGACTGGACAGCGGACTACCCAATGGTTAGGACTGCAGCAATGTGGAATGAAGAACATCCGGCTTTTGCGATAATGCATTTTCACAGTAGTGCAGTTTTGCTCTTATGGGTGTCGATGTTGCTTGTTCAAGATTTTGGGATTTCGAGCAAGCAACATAGAAAATTTTATATATAGATATACACACACACACACCCTATATCTATACATACAGATTATGTATTTTTATTTCTATATCCATACATACAGATTGCACATATAACTGTGTATTTATAGCAGTTTTCATCAGGTGCTGTTGGACGCCAACTGAATTTACCACAAGAAGTGCATCTGTGATGGAAGAAGATACAGCTTCACAGATTTTGGGGACTTGGAAACTAGGTTACTGCATTGTTTAGAGGTATATGGGTTTTGAAATAAGAAACAGCTTAGGGTTATGAGTTAAGACTGAAGGTTCTTTCCCAAACTGTAAACTCACTGATTAAGTAGGCAAAGGAATTTAAGTATAGTGGTTCATAAAGCAGGGAGCCTAGCAGCAATGTCAGTCTATAGTGGAGAACGGAGTAGCAATGTTGAGTTCTTGGAGTGGGGGGCAGAAATAGTCACAGTCTTTTAGAAGCTGTAATTTGTTAATTTTTTTCTATGAGGTGAAGCCTACTAATAGAAACTCATACTCAAGCTGGGTAAGAGAAAAGATTTACCTACCGCTTGTCCATCTGCTGGGGTTAAGTAGATTAAGGCTTTCCATGGTCAAAAAAAGATCTTTCCGGACTTTTAAAGTAGTCTGAGGTGCAGCTGTAAAGTGAGACTTTGGTCTAGCCACAGACCGAGATTTCTGAAGGATGAGGCAAGTCTCTAGTTGGTTATGGAGATTGTAGTGGAGGAATCAAACAGACAAGTCCCAAATGGCATGTATTTTGATGGGTTTAAAACAGGAGTTTCCTGGAGCTCAGCCACTGAGTTGTGGCTAAATTTTGCTCTAATTGGAGTTCTATAGTGGAGGGAGGGGGACTAGATCAGCAGATTACCATATCATCTGTATAAAGTAAAATTTGCAACTGGAGATTGTGTACCGGCAGTGTGTTGATACAGAGGAAGAACAGTAATGGACAGGGTACAGCTCCTTCAGATACACCCTTGACTGGGGTGTCATTTGTATCTTTACTGCCAAGGTGCAACTGGTGAGAACTGTGAAATAAGGTCACATGAATTCTGACTAATTCACTGTGCCAAAAGTGTTTTTTCTTTTCTCCAAACATCTTTGTTAAATTTTCACATAGGACAAAGACAATCTTACATTTATATCAATGAAAACATACAAAATTATACCACTTTAGTTGCAAACCAACGCTTGCATCACAAACACCATTGAAACTGTAGTTGCAAACATTACATGTCACTTATAAACCATCAGGTCAGGGTCATTTAAGCATTACATGGCTCATTCAAATCCTGCCTCAAACCTCGTTCCTGCTCTGCATATATTGTTACCACAATTCCCATTTTTTTCCTATGTAGTTTGCTCCTTCCCTTTTCTAAAGATCCCAATTCTAGTTGTTTTCTCTCTATTACTATATTCACTACTTCTAGTAAAGTTGGTCTAGACTTTGATTTCCATTTTCTAGCAATTGCTTTTTTGGCAGCCACCATGATTAGACTCAGCAAGGCTTTACTATGTCTAGGCATTTCTGATTCTGCAGCATAACTCAAAAAAATGATCTTACCAATCAGTCCAATCTACTCACCCAGCATCTCCGACAGAGCGGTCTGCAGTGAATCCCTGAAGTCTGCTAGCTCATTACACTCCCAAAAAATGTGTTCCCAACTACCTCTTTCTTGCCCATCACATCTCCAACATTTGCTATCCACCTGTGGAAAAATTCTTTGGAGTCTACTTGGGGTATAAAAACAAACACTTCCAGGCAAAGATCCTAAATCTTCTAGACTTTGTTACATATTTGGGAGAAATACACATGTACCCCCCTATTGTCTCTCTGTGAATTGCTTATCCAATCTCCCTTCCCAATCCTTTCTAAGCTCCTCCGATTTTTATTATCATGCAATATTTTATAAATTATTCATTTTATTAGTGGCAGCTTTTGTTTAGGTTCTATTAAAAACTCTACCAGCGCTGGTCTTTCATTTAGGAGCCCCCTATTTCTCTTTGCCTATACTCTGATATCAGTCTTTGATAAGGAAGACTGATCTCTAACCTGCAGTCCAAATAAATTCTAGGTCTCTTCCCATTCTATTACCTTTCTCTTTCTAGTTATTTGCTCCTAATACCTTGGCTCCTTTGCCAGTTTTCTACAATATATTCCAGCTCCCTCTTGCCTATTATCTGTATCCCTGACCACAGTCATCCTTATCGGCAAAATCTCTTTTCTCCATTCGCATGCTGGTTTGGTTCTTAGAATACTCCCTGTTATTTTAGGAATACTCTGATTTTGGCTGTTCGCCTCAAGAGTCTGCATCCAAAATTCCAATCTCTCCTTATTTCTTTAGCTTCCTCCCTGTGTCAGCATCATTCCTTTCCACTCTGAATTATAATTTTCTTCTTGCGCTATGTTTAAGAGCCTTAACTGTGTTGATCTAAAATACCTCAAATTAGGTAATCCTAGTCCACCTTCTTCTACTGGTAGAATCATCTTATCCAATTTGACCTTTGCTGTCTTCCCTTTCCAGATAAAATCCTTAAACTCTTTTTTTAATTGTTAGCCACAACTTCTCCTCCAGTTGATAAAAATATGCCTGACCTGTGTACAAGACTAAAGGAACTAAAAACATTTTAATGGCTTGTATCTTAATATCTATATCCACATGGCATAACTTCCAGTTTCTCAATTTTTTGCATTATCTTCTGTTTAGTCTCTTCCCACATATCCTTAGCTGCCACCACAGAGTCATTTCTAATCTATACTCATAAATACTTCATTTTATTGTAAATACAGATATTGTAGAAGCAATTTGTGTGTGGGTACATAATTTATCACTATTGCCTTTGTTTTAGCGTCATTAATTTTGCATCTCCAGAAGATTTGAAAAGGTCTTAAAATATTCCACAACACTGTAATGTCCCTTTCTGGTTTTGTCATGCATAAAATAATATCATCTGCAAACAGAGACAGCTTTTCCTGACTAGCATACCAATTGTATCCTTTAATTTCTGAGTCCTTTATTTTCTTTGCCCTGCTCATCCAGTCTCAGTCTACTACTTCAAATGCTTTATCTGCATCAAGATCCACCAATAAAAGTGGTACTTTCTTACATTCTGCTTCCCTCTGGATCGTTTTGTTAATGTTGTCAGATGTTTGCCTCCCCTCCACAAAACCACACTGATCCATATCTATCAATTTTGGCATCACTTTTGCCATTCTTTTAGCCATTATAGACAGGAACACTTGAAAATCATGGTTTAGTATTGAAATGGGCCTGTATGAAGCTGGATCTGATTGATCTTTACCCTCTTTAGGTATTACCGTTTCCACCACCTTCTTCCAGGATGTTAGTACTGCTCATCCTCTTAAAAAAATACTGAAGCAAAACCTTCCAGATCTTAAAAGTTTTTTTTCCCCTCCAAACTTCCACAGGAATACCATCTACTCCTGGGGATTGGTTATACATAGCATTATCTCATCCCTTCCTATCCCGTTAGTAACTGAACCTCATCTATCTCTAACTTTGTCATATTTAATTCTTCCATAAACATTTGTACCTTTTCTTGATTTCCATATTTCTCTGCTTCACACAAATTTTTACTTTCATTTTCATTTGTACCTTTTCTTGATTTCCATATTTCTTTGCTCCATACAAATTTTCATAAAATGTCCAAAATATGTCTAATACTTCTGCAGGATCTCATGTCATCTTCCTTGTTATAGGCTCCCTAAGCTTGGTGACTGCCCTTTCCACTTTCTGTTGCCGGAGTCTTTCTGCTAAAAGTTTGTGTGTTCTAGAATTATCATCAAAAAAAGTTGCTTAACAGCACTCTTCCTAAACTCGTGCATATTATCGACGTAATCCTGTGTGTTTTCTGTTTAGCATTCTGCAGTTGCTCCTTTTCTTGTTTTGAGAGATTCCCCCTATTTTGTAATACTTTAACATTTGTCAGTCCCTCTAAATACTTTTTGTTACTGTTTAACCATCTCTCTCTTTCTTTTATTTCCAACCTAGTTTTAAACTCCACTTAAATTGTCCCACTCCTCAGCTATGTTTTCAGAAGATAATTCTATCTTCTCTAGTGGCTCCTGAATTAATTGCACAGCCCATTCCTTAAATTCCTCTCTTTTCAACCAATAGGTGGGAAAGCGCCAGTGTCTCATTTTTATTTCATTACCCTGCGTTTTTATTTTAATTATTGGTGCATGATCTGAAATAGTTATTGGGTGCATTTCAAGACCTTCAATTAAATGCACATGTTCCTGTGAGAAATAAAATCTATCTAGCCTAGCCCAGTATTTGTATCTTGGTGAGCAATATATAAATTCACTCTGAAATCTTAGTACTGAATTCACATCTGCGTGCCAAACATTTTCATACATTTCTTCAACAATCTGCCCTCTTTTGTTATATTTTCCCTTCTAGGCCCCACAGACACATCTTCACTGTTGCAAACCAAATTCCAGTCTCCACCTATAAGTAATATTCCTTGCTGAAAACCGATTAGTTCTCCCAGAAGTGTCTTTAGCTCCATTATAGCAGTTTTGGGGGGATGTAAATGCATGCCAGTGTAATCCTCCTCCCTAGCCAGTAGCCCCTTAGTACTATGCATCTTCCATTATTATTTTGTTTCCTCTTCTAATCACTATTGGAGCTCCTCTTGCAGTTAATACAAGTACTCCTTTTCCTTTGCCCCAGATATTCCACTAAATAACCATCCTGAAATTATCAAATTCAAATGTTCAGCTCTTTCCAATTGCATCTCTTGTAGCATAGCTATTTACACTCTACATTTTTAATACAGTTCACTATGCTTTTTTATATTTATCTGCAAGACCATTCAGACTGAAAGACATTGCAGAAAACATTTTCTAATATAGTTATTATTACCACTTTCTATATACAACTGCTCTTTTGCTAAATCTTCCATTCCATCTTTTAGCTGCATGTATATATTTATTGTTCGGCAGGTTGGTCTTTTATACAGTTGTCTCATGTCATATCCATATGTCACATCTTAAATAACTTGAAAGCCCTCAAACAGAACAAACAACCCCCACAAAAAAACCTCCTAAAACCTATGAACTTAACAGTAACGCACAAAACTATGGACATCTTCCAATATTGAAGTTTTTGCTTCCTAACAAGAACACCAAAAGTGATGTTTTGATAAACTTTAATATACAAGATTAAAAGCTTTGCAAGATCAATAAATACAGATTCTGTGAGTTGGCCTAACCAGGTCCATTTGGATATTATCTGTCAATGTCCAGAAGGATGTCATTGTGTTACAGTGGGTCCAGAAGCCATGCTGGCTTCTTCACAATATTTCTTTTGTTTAATATGGTCTACTAGCTGAATGCAGGACAGTTTTTCTGGCACTTTGCAGAGCATGAAATTTGACTATACTCTGAAGGGGTGCTTGGGATTCACCCGTTTTTGATTGCGACTTTCTTCCATATTGAGAAGACTATGTTATTGCAGAGAAATACTTTGTAGATGCATTTCAGTAGCTCCAATATGTTCGGATGAACAAGAGCTTTCAGCCGTGAGCTCCTGGAAGGCAGTCTACTGGTATTCCATTTAGAATGGATTTTTTTTTTTTTTTTTTGCTGTGATTGCTCTTAAGAATGGTGGTGGTGATAATTCTGGTGGAGTAAGGGCTAGAAGGGAGAAGCTGGGTGGACATTGTGGCGGTAAAGGAAGAGTAATGTATTATTTAATATGTGTTATGCAACTTGTGCCTTTTAAGGTGGTGTATGTACTGCTGTAATCAAAGTTGATTTTGCAAATTCCACCTATTTGGCGATTAACTTGATTAAGTAAAGTGGTCTGGTGGCTTTGGAAGCAAAAGGGTGCGTGTGTTCTTAAGCTCTTTTCATCTACGTTGCCAAGTATAATAAATCTTTATCTCATTATCCTTACAAACTTTCCACGCTTCTTTCCAAGTTTTAGAACAGCGTTAAGCTCACTGATCATATGTTTACTCCAATTAGGTTTTGATGGCAAGTTATTAGAAGGAATGCTTTGTTCCACAATGTTAGCAAGGCACAGGTGAGAGTCTGTGCTGCTAAATCTGCATTTTGGGAGGAGAGGAGGGGTTCCAGTTAGCTTGTGTAAAATATTACCAATTATTTGTAAAATGTTGGATTTAGGTCAAAAGATTTTTCCAGCTGACTGACTTATATGTGTAGTCTTAATATGAAACATGACTGGACAGTAGTCACTAGGTAAGAGTGGGAGGATGTCTGATGGAGGACATTTTGTTATGTTTGTGATTATTAGGCCTATAAACAAATGAGTGATAAAAGTTTGGTCTTGTGGGTTATTATTTGAAGTAGACCCAAGTTAGCTAAACATTTAAAAATAAAAAGTGCCCCCCCCCCCCCGCCAAAATAAAAAGAAGATCAATAATGATACAGGCTGCATAAATCAGCACCTCTGTATGGGCTTCTGTGCTGTGGATTCTTCACACAACTATCCAATTGGGATACAGTCAGTATTGGAGATGGCCTGTGAAATTACACACTAGCATGGCCTTCTGCCTTTCTGGTACTTGGTCTGTTGTCCAGGATGTAGCCTGGGAACTATAGGTGTTGAAATGTGCGCCATATGTTTGACCCAAGACGCTATAGTCATGTGCCAACCAAATGAAGGACCATTCTTTTGGTAGCTCAGGCTAGTCGAGAGCCCAGAACAAATATCGGGATAAACATACATGCAAGTCTGGGTAGTTGTCACAACTTGGGGGTGGAGTGGGAATGCTCTTAAACCATATGCCATGGCAGGCAATCTCCTACAGAAATGGACTCAAGCGCAAAAAAGGACAGGGCAATCGCCATCATAATTAAGTTTGCACCTGAGCAGCTTACCTCCTGCATCACTGACTAACAGTGGGGTAGGGCCTCGTGACCATGATTACCATGTGATAAGTGGGCCTCAATATTAGCATAACTGAAGGATGAGTAGGGTTCATGGGAAATGGGTGCAGCCATTGGAAAAGAAATTAATGCTGTTTTAAGGTTCTGTGGCATACTCAGGAATAACTGCACATGCAAAAAGTATCAATATCATTCACCATTAAAGCAGACCCACACAAAAGAAAAGCAATTATGTGCTATTAAAACAAAATACTTATTTTGTCATTTTATTCCACTCACAAATTTACAGCGAACTATCATTATGCTGACCATAGTGTTGCTTATCTGGATGTCTTGCAATATTTCCAGAATTACATAGTTTGATTCAATGGAATGTTCACATTACCCAATTCACAGTATTAAATATCCCTTGATAAAAGGATACAAGGTAGAAAACAAGGCCATCTGCTTCACACCAGACAGAATTTTATTTTGCCTTAAACCACCTAGCTCATAAAAAGTATTCAATTTGCCCTTTATGTGAAGGTGCCACAAGAATGCATCTAAACATATTTTTATACGGTTTACTATCAAAATGTTGAAATTCATATGGTCTAACGTTCATTTGATCAAGCCATATGGTTGACACATGAATATTAAGTAGTTCATTTTGTTGACAAGAAGTGCATGCAAATTACCTGTCGACATTATGTTGACAACAGGGCAAGGATTTTAATAAACAAGTAGCAGGGGGTGTGGGGGGGGGGTTGCAGGGGCACAGCCCCCCTGCAAAAACACTACGGTCAGCACTGCAGGTGTTTTTTGGCCATTTAAACTTTGACATTTTTTTTCAGTATTTTGAACATTCGGTGTAATGACTTTCGATGTTATGACTGTCGACCAAGTGAATTTCAACATTTTGATAGTAAACCTTTTTAGAGAACATTTTTCTTTCAATAGAGGTACTAAGCACAAAGTCAACTGTCTTCTGCTCATATCATCCAGCAAGAATGGAAAGTAACTGGTAACGCTTTTTGGAAGAAGTTTTCTGCAAATAACCACTGGAACACAAAGATGATGATGAGATGCCCATTCAGTAAAAAGTGATTTACAATGCTTCAGATAAAATTACTTATACATTCTGTTTTCTGTTAAAAGACCAACATAGCGTTGCTACTTTTTCACTCACTGCTTAAAAGTAATCGGTTAATTAACTGGGGGGGGGGGAATGATTCACTGCCTAAAAATCAGTTAGCCTGGGGGGGTTGATCTTACCATCTAAAACTAGAAACGAAACTTCAGGATTCAAATCCATCATCATAACATCCACCCATCTAAATATACAAAGCAAATTCAAATCGTGCTTATGATTCGTTTACGTCTATTTAGTAACTAAAAGTGTCAGTCTTCAGAGAAAGCATTAACACAAAACAACCCACTGCAAGAACATTCCATCACAGGCAACACAGAAATAAAATACATGTAACTGCAAACAACTGAAAGAAACTCAAATTCAAGCACTGATGATACATTTATATTTTGCTAACTATACTGAAATACAAAATAAGCTACACAAAGCAGCAAAAAGTACTCAAGTGGAAAAAATTGAGTAACAAAAAAATAAATGCACAGCAAGCAACATAATGAATACTAGCACAAGAAAATCATAAAACGCACAAGAAAAACATGAAAGCCATATTTATAATATATACAAGTTAAAGTCTGAGAAATGTACTGTCTTGCATTGCACTGATGCAAGATAGAAAAAAGTAATAAAACAAATGACATTAAAACATCTTAAGATAAGAAATGCACCGGAGATAAAAGAAGGGGGAACAGAGGTAACAAGAATCAAGCAAATTTGCTCAGTGATATTTATTCAGAGCTTCCGTGTGCCTGGCTTGGACACCTGTGACTACAAAACCTGAACCGCTTCTACAACCATCTGTACTAACAAAGCTGATACAAGTTTTTTTTTTTTTTTTTGGCACTTGTCTAACTCAGTGCTATTTAATACATCTGTGCTGCATTTACTGATCTTGTTAAATTTATCACGGTTTTTCACCCTGCACTTGTTAAAGAAACACCATCCGTTTGTCACTGCACTGCTCTTAGCTGATTTTAACAATATTCTGATATTTCCTAACCTCCTCCCATACTGCAAAAGCTCTTCTGAGTTTGCCAACACCTTTCTAGGTTTTGCAAAGTTTTTCTGAGTTTGTAGAAGTTCTCCTACATTTACACACTTTTTCTGCATTTGTGAACTTATTTCCAAGGATTCCTGATACTGCAGGAGTTCTGCCTTTTGTTGTAAAGCATTTGTTACTGCACCTGAGCTCAAATCAAGTATGTTTTACATTAAGAAGGGTTTTTTGCACTCTGGTGGGTGCAGAGGGCTGATTCAACCTATTCAAATTGGGAACTACTGGTGGAACGTTTATCGTGTGTATCTGACTGGCCTGAGGGTTTAAGTGTGCAAGTGTCTTTTATTCTGTTGGTATAAAGCCTCACATCTGTGCGATGCACAAACATGGTTACCCATGCCTTGTATGTATACCCATGTCTTGTATGTAAACAAACTTCTCCATTTAAAATCCTCTATAGGAAATGCTCTCCATAGTCTCCAACTGTTCACAGCTGCTCGAAGAGTTGCCAGTTTGTGCAGTGGACAGCAGCACTGCAGGTCATCTAATAGCATACTATTAAACACTCTCACTTAGACATATGTAACTCTGCCCTATTCCCTCCCATCTACTAAGGATCTGGTATAACAGGCACTTCCCTGTCATCTCTTTTTCTGGCCTGGTGGATATGGGCGTCCTGAGACAGTGTAGAAACTGCCTCATGTCCACTGGCAACTATTTAATGTTAGAACAGACAAACAGTCAGAGAGATGCAAGATACACTGTCACTGGAGACAAAGCTCTCAACTACACACACAAATAATGTAAACCAGGTTACTTGCATTACACCAAAACACTCACTGCCGACACTAAAGAACAAACCCACAGACCACATATGCAGAGGTACTCGCTTTAATCTACCCAAACCTCCCAAACTTCCTAAAAGCATCTCTCAGTGCCCTGCTCACATTCAGAACAGACAGCACCTCATACAACACAACTCTGAAAATAACAGTAGGCCTGCTTCCAAACCCATAAGGCAACAAGCTGCACAGCCAATCACTCTAGTTATTATGGATTCCATTATAAGACATTGTGATGTCCCCCTTACCAGGCTAAACAAGAAGATCAATGCAAGCCTGTCTGTCTGGAGTCAGGATCTGCCAGATCATGCATGTGGTACTTGTGGTTTAAAGACCTATGACAAAGTCAACAGTCCACGTGGACGTAAATGACCCAAGATGTACCTTACCAGACTATATAGAGAGAGACATAACGAAGCAATCTGAATGTGTGCCCCAGGCCATAAGACAGAGAGGCCTAGCATGGACTAGTGGGTCTCTGGGGAACTCCCCCGGATGGGGGTTCAGAGCAAAGAACTTGCTGCACTTCGCGTTGGAAGATGTGAAGAGATTGCAGCAAGGCCGACCCCACTCCAGAAAGATCTGCTACTGAAGGATTCAGAGACCACTCATAAGGCATCAGTATATTAATCTGTCCGCTGGAATGTTGGACCGTCCCTGAATGTGCATTTCTGTCAGAAAGCGACCAGTGGAGATCGCCCATTCCCAAACTCTCATATCCTTGCAACAAAGGGGGTAAGATCTGGTCCCTCCCTGTTTGTTGAGATACCAGACTACGGACATGTTTGTCCGATTGAATTGCAATGGTTCCCAGAGGAATAAAGGCATGAAGAGCCTATAATGCCAAAAGGACCTCCCTCATCTCCAGAACGTTTATATGCAAACTGGTCTCTATAGGGAACCACAGGCCTTGGACTGACCTGCCCGAACAAATGCCCCCCCACCCAAGTTGGGAGGCATCCGTGGTCACTGCGACTTGCACAAGGGCTGGAATAAAAGGTCGTCCCTCTAGAATTTCTGGAGAATGCATCCACCAAAGAAGGGAGGACCTGCAGAGTCGACTGAGGTGTATTGGATGCGACAACGGAAGATCCAACAGGGACCATTGCACCGCTAGGGTTCACTGTAGTACTCGCATGTTTAATATCGGGCACACGGAAGAAGTGTTATGGTTACTGCCACAGAACCTAGGGGCCTCAAAACTGATTCTGCAGAGGTAAGGTAAGAACGGTAGATGAAGACAGCATGCATCCTTAGGTTTCGAACTCTCTCTGTGGTCAGGAAGATTTCTGTCTGCAGTGTGTTTATCCGTGCCCTATGTAGTCTATCACCTGGACAGGATTCAGTAGAGATTTGGATGTGTTGACTGTAATCCCCAAGTGGAGCGCAAGCTTTAGGAAATAATCTCTGGTTCGGTAAAGTAAACGATTGGTGGGAGCAGTGGGAGCATTAAGGAGCCAATCATCCAGGTAAGGGTAGACCTGAATCCCCAAGTGAGCCACTACTACTGCCATCACTTTGGTGAACACCCTGGGGGCTGTGGTGAGACCAAAGGGTAGGGCTCGAAACTGGTAATGACTGACTCCTAGCCGTAAGCGGAGAAACCTCCTGGAGCGTCTGTGCATCTTTATGTGATAGTAGGAATCCTGGAGGTCAAACGAGCACATCCATTCGCTCTCTTGCAGGTATGGCATGATGGACTGTAAGGTGACCATCCGGAATTTTTCATTAGCAACTGATAGATTCAGAATGGGCCTCAAGTTCCCTGTTTTCTTTGGCACGAAAAAGAAACTGGAGTAGATGCCCGATCCGGACTAATCTGGGAGGGATGATTTAGAATGATGGCTTGTTTCTCTAGCAGCCTGGAAACCTCCAGTGCTGCTGCCTCCCTTTACGCAGCTGGTACGTCCGGGAGGTGTTAGAGGTTTGGGTGGAACCACAAATGGGATTGAGTATTCACTGGAAATTATTTGAAGCACCCAGCGGTCTGATGTTACAGACTTCCATGCCGCCAGGTGCAATGACAAGCAACCCCTGACTGCCTCCAGAGTAGAGCAGTCGGGCAACCCCTCAGGGTTGCTGCGCAGGCCTGTCTGAGAATAGTTCGAGACCCAAAATTCCTCTGACCCCCTCTGCCTCTGGGCCTGCGTCTATCCTGTCCCCCTCTGCCTCTAAGGGAAGAAGAGCCCAGAGTGTCCCGGGAATACTGAGACTTCTGGAACCACATCTTCTTTTGCCCTCGCTAATTCCGGGAAAAGGATCTTTGATGGTTCGAGAAGCAGACTGCGACGGCAGACAGTGTCTTCCCATTTTCTCACTTTGGACCAAGGTGTCTTGGACAGTCTTACCAAACAGGATAGAACCCATCATAAGGGGCATTCGCAGAAGATGCCTTGAAGGGTTCTATGAACTGACAATCTGAGCTAGGCACCTCATGGACACGCGGACCCAGCTGCCCTAGCTGCTCCTTCAGTAGCATGTGAGAGGAGTCACATGGACATTTTGGAAACCACTGTCAGTGGCCATCCTCGTGGAGAAAGTGTCTGTCCTCCTGCGACATGGACTTTGGGAGAGACTCAGCCAGTTCCTTTACCAGGTCACGCTGTAGTCTAGTAATGTGGGCCAGATAGTTCAGTACCCTGATGCAAAAGGTCGCTGAAGCATAAACCCGCTTCCCTAGGTGGTCCATCATCCTAGACTCTTGAAAAAATATAATCAGATCCTGCAGATAGACTAGTGGTGGATCGTAGCTGGGATAGCTACTAAAGTTCAACAAAATGACACGGATATATGAAACTTGAATTATGTCACTGATAAAACACAACGAAAAAAAGATGAAAAAACACTCCTTTTAAATCCACAGAAACCTCACTGCTTCGCCGAATTGGCAAGATGTTGAACTAAAGTGTAACAAAAAGACTGTTACACACTGATGTTTAGCAGTTCAAAAGTAAAGTAGGACTAAATCTGTTTATATCCCAGGCATATACATTCCTATAACTCTTCCAAATGATGCAAAGTAACTTGAACACAACTCACAACAGTCTGTGTGGGGAGACCACAACAAGCATAAAAGGTACCTTAGAATGTTTGTAAAAGCTGATGAAATGTTGTAGAGCAAATGCCTGGTTGCTCAGGAAGTCCTGACTATCCGTTTAGCTTGTGGTAGAGAAAACTCAATCCAATACTTTGTAGTTAGAAAAACACAAGAAGCTTCCCTTTGCAAACTCAATAGTTCCAGACTTGCAGGAAGCAAATGAAGCACTAGCACAATTGCTATGTAAACAAACTCAGAAGTTCCAAACTCATACACTGTTATACACTGATGTTTAGAAGTTCAAAAGTAAAGTAGGACAAAATCTGTTTATATCCCAGGCATATACATTCCTGTAACTCTTCCAAATGATGCAAAGTAACTTGAACACAACTCACAACAGTCTGTGTGGGAGACCACAACAACCATAAAAAGTACCTTAGAATGTTTGTAAAGCTGATGAAATGTTGTAGAGCAAATGCCTGGTTGCTCAGGAAGTCCTGACTATCCGCTTAGCTTGTAGTAGAGAAAACCCAATCCAATACTTTGTAGTTAGAAAACACAAGAAGCTTCCCTTGGCAAACTCAATAGTTCCAGACTTGCAGGAAGCAAATGAAGCACTAGCACAATTGCTATGTAAACAAACTCAGAAGTTCCAAACTCATAGGAAGCAAAAAAGGCGCTGTAGACTGAAAATAAATCCTTTATTACAACGATAGCATTCCTTAAGCACTAGTTGAGCGCTTTCATCTGCACCATCGCAGACTTCATCAGAACTAGTGCAAAACATTTAATTAACTCATTTAAAAACAGTTTTTGGCGCCAAAACTTTGTTACTCAATTTAAAGAAACAGTACTCCATTTGTAACATAACTAATATTGGACCTATATAAAAAACATATAAATCTAGGTGATTTATGTATATACATACCAAAATTAAATACAAATCTATATATAATTATAAATATTGTTTTTAAAAGTCACTAAAAATAATTATTCATATGGTATTGTGATTGAAATACTAAAACATGAATTAAATTCACTATGTGTACTTACATTTCATCAAATATTGCAGCCATAAAAATATTATGTATCAAGAATTAAAAATGGTTTTATACTTATAAAATCGTTAATACCTGGATTCCTGGTGGAATCAGTTAAAATCTGCCACTTGCTTTCTTTACAGGCCAGTCTTGTTTTCCAATCCCCTCCAAAAGGAATTTCCTTCACCTCATCTATTATCATAAAGGAGAATGTGTGTCCCTCACCATATTCCTTGATGTGTCTGTATAGGGCATTTTTACTATCCATTTTCCTAATTTTATAATAATGCTCATAAATACGCTTTCTTTAACTCTCTTTCTGTTTTGCCTATATAATAGGCTGGACATTTTGCACAGAGCTAAATATACTATGTGCTTGGTGCTGCAATTTCCACCTATGCTCCTAATTTTACTGTGATTAATGTCATTCAAAACAATATCACTGTTGGTGTTTATATGTGTACATTGTTTGCATCTTCCGCACTTTCTGGTGAAAACCTTGTCTTTATTATTGTTTCTGCCTTTCCCTAACTTGGAATGTTCCAGTAATCTTTTATGTTGGGACCAGTTTTGTATACTATCTTAGGTTCCTCACCCAGTATATTTTTGTTGACATCTGATACTGTGATAATGTCCCAATATTTCTTTATAATGTCCTTAATCTTGGTGCTGTGAGGGTTATAGGTCAGAACACACACTCTACCCATATTTGCTTTCTGCAAGTTGGCGTTAATCTCTTTATCAAGACCTAGCAGTGGTTTGTATTTTATTCCCCATTGGGATTTGACAAATTCAATGGTGTCACTAATCATGTTGCTGGGATATCCTCTCCTTTCAAATAAATCTGCTAACAGAACCATTTCTCCTTCCATGAATTCTCTAGTTGATGACATTCTAGCACATCTAATGCACTGTCCCTTCATAATATTTTTGAAAATGTGTGGTGGATGTTCACTTCCAAAAATAGATAATCATTAGAGAATGTGCTTTTCTATGTATCTTGGATGTAAAACCTTCCTCATTGGAACCTATGAACACATCCAAATATGAAATACCCGAGTTATTTGTTTCATAGGTAAATTTCAAAAAATTGGTAGTTTCGTTGATGTATTCAATAAATTGTGGTATTGTCTCGTTGGGTCCCTTCCACAGAATGAATATATCGTCCAGAAATCTTACATAGAAGGTGATGTAGCTGGAGAATGCACAGTTGGTAATGAATTCATTCTCCCAATCAGACATAACCAAGTTTGCAAATATGGGGGCACAAGATGCCCATAGCAACTCCCTTGCTTTGTCTGAAAAATTCACCCTCGAAAGTAAGATAATTGTGATCCAACACTAGGCCCATCATATCCATGATTAGATTTATTTTATCCCAGGTCAATGTAGAAAACTTTCTAAGACTCCTGGCAAATCTCTCTAGTCCCTCGTCCTTAGGAATACATGAAAATAAGTCACATACATCAATGGTGATGAATGTACATTGTTCTGTCCATTTGTCAGGACTGAGTTTACTCAAGAAATCCCATGAGTCTTTGATGATGAATGGTACATGTGTATAAATATGTTTCATCCATCTATCGATCGTTACTCCTATGTTATATGTTTTGACTTTGAACCTGAGATGATGGGTCTGAAGGGTGGTTTGGTCAGAGACTTATGAATTTTCGGTATTCCTATTATGCAAGCCATCACTGGATGATCCACTTTTAGAAACCTATATACTTCTTCTGTGATGCGGTTATCAATAAAGTATTCTTCCAAAGCTATGTCAATTCTTCTAAAACCTTGGTTAATTTGATTGATTGAAACCTGTTGGTAATTCCCAGAATGGTATAAAATGTGGTATATCTCAGTGATATAATCTTTTTGGGGGTAAATAACTGCCCTCCCCTTGTCGGGTTTCATTATTCTTACGCCTTTTTATACATATATTCATTCAGTACCGCTTTTCTTCTTTGGAGATGTTATCTTTTGTTAATTCCTGTTTTTTCCGATATTCTCTTGTGATTTCATGGTTGAGTAGATACAGTTCTTTGCATATCATTTGTTCAAATACATTCACTTGTGAATTGTACTGAGGTATAAATGTACTTTTTCTTTTTAATTCAGTGGGTATGTATGTGGCCTCATCTTCCTTTCCTTTTTCAAATAGTAGAGCCAGGTTAAGTCTGCGACTATATAATTTGATTTCTTTGATATGATCTACTAGATTGAATTTCTGTGTAGGGATGAATATGGTTCCTTTGCATAAAAGGGAACATAATTCTTCATGAATAGGGACATCTGTGTAGTTGTACACGTTGAAGCCTTTATAGTGCGTGATACTAGGTTTTTCTTTTTCTAATTCTGATGTATCTACCTCCTGTATGTCTATTTTCAAAGTTTCATCATGTCCATTATTTGAATTTTCATTGTTGATGTTGAAGGGAGATGGGACCACGTCAATCTCTCTAGAGGGAACTAAAATGGCAGGAGGAGAGACAGTAAAACCTCCAACTGTCGTTCTAAACTGACAAACTCCGGATTTTACTTGTATTTTCTGCTGCTCTGGTAATTTGTTTTTCCATAATTTTGATGGTGTCTTCCTCCCTGAAAATTTTCCTGTCTGTCCACCTGTCTTCTACCTCTTACATGTGTATATCCTTCATCTAATCTTTCTTTCCTATCTTGTGGCCAAACATATACCTTACAAGTTCTGTATAGCTCCATATCACGCCTAATTTTTGTTTTTCCTTCGGAAAATATTTTCCGCTGTGGTTTCTGCCATTTGGAATTGTTTGTGGTATAAGTCATACCACTGTTCAAATGCAGGGTTACGCAAAATAAATTCATTAACATGCTCTACTTCATCAATGAGTACATTCAACTTATCCTCGTAACACTTCAATAACAAATTCATATAACAAATGCCAAAATCATCAAACAAACTGTTGAAAGCTGAAATTGTACTCTCATTGTATTCTAGGCCCATAGGTAGTTTGAAAACCTAATCCCTTTGCGAACTACCTTCAAATTAATGCATTGCTTCAAATAAGCTTTATCAACTTTAATATTCTGTATTTGTATTAAAATGTTTCCCATTTTGTATATACTACTTTTGATGGATTCATTTTGATCATCATCCCCATATTTTTTGTTAATAACATTATCATGATGTTGAAACATTTCATTAGAGTGTGATGGATCAAAAGCATAATCATTTTTGAGAAACTTATTAAACGTGGAATAATTATTATCAACATGTTTTCCTTGTGTAACTCTCTTGTTTCTCACAGTATTTTCATTGTGTAACAAGTTAGAATTACTAGGTATAGTACATTGAGTTTTAGTATTTGGCATACATGCCATAGCAGAATAGGTTTTATTGGGGGGTGCATGTTTCGCTTGGCCCTCTATAGTCCATTTCAGCTCTACTGTGAAAAAAGCTGAAATCAAAGGTAAAGTCCTTTTCAGGTATCGATAGGTCATCAACGCCCCTTGGGTTCATATCTATATTGCCCGTTCTGTGTGATGACCCTGTTTGATTTAAACACCCTGTCCATTGGGTATTTCAACATTGGTATCCACTGTCAATATCAAGTCATTCTCGCTGTTATCCTGAATCCTGGGTATGTCCTTGTGGGAAGATGTTCATTCATGTTTACCGTTAATATGTGTAGATTTAACAATCGAAGTGACTAATTCCGTGAGCTTGCTGACATCTTGGTGTAATCTGGCTACTTCAGCCCTTAAAAGTAGAATTTCTTCACCATCCAATACAGCCGACGCCCCAACCACTGCTTCCGCCATCACTGTAAGGCAACTAATAAGGTTGTGCAAGAACAAACAACTGATAAAATATAATCAGATCCTGCAGATAGACTAGTGGTGGATCGTAGCTGGGATAGCTACTAAAGTTCAACAAAATGACACGGATATATGAAACTTGAATTATGTCACTGATAAAACACAACGAAAAAAAGATGAAAAAACACTCCTTTTAAATCCACAGAAACCTCACTGCTTCGCCGAATTGGCAAGATGTTGAACTAAAGTGTAACAAAAGGACTGTTACACACTGATGTTTAGCAGTTCAAAAGTAAAGTAGGACTAAATCTGTTTATATCCCAGGCATATACATTCCTATAACTCTTCCAAATGATGCAAAGTAACTTGAACACAACTCACAACAGTCTGTGTGGTGAGACCACAACAAGCATAAAAGGTACCTTAGAATGTTTGTAAAAGCTGATGAAATGTTGTAGAGCAAATGCCTGGTTGCTCAGGAAGTCCTGACTATCCGCTTAGCTTGTGGTAGACAAAACCCAATCCAATACTTTGTAGTTAGAAAAACACAAGAAGCTTCCCTTTGCAAACTCAATAGTTCCAGACTTGCAGGAAGCAAATGAAGCACTAGCACAATTGCTATGTAAACAAACTCAGAAGTTCCAAACTCATACACTGTTATACACTGATGTTTAGAAGTTCAAAAGTAAAGTAGGACAAAATCTGTTTATATCCCAGGCATATACATTCCTGTAACTCTTCCAAATGATGCAAAGTAACTTGAACACAACTCACAACAGTCTGTGTGGGGAGACCACAACAACCATAAAAAAGTACCTTAGAATGTTTGTAAAAGCTGATGAAATGTTGTGATGTGAAGGTTCATTCGTGCGCAAATCCAGATGGGAGTCTTGCCCGCATTTGTTTCATATTGCGGGACTTTACATGACAACTATCATGCCCTTCTCTTTTAAGCAATGTAAAAACAGAGAATCAATGGCACAGTCCATATGAAGAATAGACTTGCATTCACGAACATCAGCTGCTCCATATAGAAGTTGCATCCCCAAAATATCCAGCTGCATTTTTGTTCATGTACATAAAGGCTCCCAAAACACAAAGTCCATTAAATACCCTTTTGAATATTATAGAAACATAATGGCTTTAGAATCTATTTCAAGAATTAGTAGAATATGATGGCAAATCTATCTATAAGGACATTTGGGATATACAGTAGACCCAATCTTTGGAAGTCTTTCGCTTCAGAAGAAGGAATATTTCGTAAAATATAAATGATGTTCCTGGTAGTTATAGTTTATTCGTGAGCCTTCTATTTTTTAGAAAGGGTTTTAAAGGAACTACATTATTTAGTCCTGGTAAATGGTTAGCTCGCAAATTAACAATCCAACTGATTTCCCGTAATTCAGTCCTATTGTGGATATAGCCTTCTCTGGCTGTCTGTACTACAATTTCAATAACCTTAAAATTAAAGCAATGATTTAGATGTTGTAATATATGTGCCGCTAATAAATAGCTCTAAATAGCTTGCTTGAACTAGGTGTATTCCTATTTATGTACACGTGTATGCACACACAGCTATTTCTTGGTTCTGGAAATTTGGTCATTTGCAAATTTTGTTAAATCTTACTAAAAGCTGTTGATATGCATGGCCTGCATATTAGACAAACATACATCTCAAGCCTCCAACAGTGACAAGAGGGATAAAAGCCCACACTAAGGCTCAAGCAAACAGAATTCAATTAGAGTATTAGGTGCTTGACATCAATGGCAGGGAGGATAAGTGTTCTAGTCCAAGTAGTGGAAAGGTGGGTTAAGCCAACTACTGCTTGAATGACACAGTCTACGCTGTAGGGTGGGGGGGGGGGGGTATCAAGATGTAGGGAGCCTGTACAGAAAAAATGCAGGTATGACCATCGAAGTTGAGGGTGGTAACCTTTGCTGCATTTGTAGGAGCACACATGTGCAGACAAATGCATACATCACTTGAAGTGACTTAGGAGCCCACGTCACCACTGACCACTTGCTTGACTGAATTATTTACTTTTTTGTGTCTGCATTTATATATCTGCTGACCTCTGGTTGAATTTTTTTTTCCACCGTCCCACTCAACTGCCAAAGTTGGTGGCTTCTGCGGTTGCCCCCTCATACTGTAAATGTGATCTGGGGCACTACTCCCAGTCCCATCTCATTAGCTCATTCTATCCAATACAGAGATCATTTCAGAAGGTCAAACCCCTTAGTTCCTGAACCTTGAATTATCTTTTGTTCCTCCGCTCTCCCTTTCCACTTTACTAACCCACACACTTTATTCAGCTGCTTTTACTGTATTTATGTTTCCTCCTCCTCCTACTCTCTTACTTCATCTTGCTTTTTCAGCTATTTGCTGCTGCTTGTTTTCTAAAGTGTTCAACTGCATCTTTTCTGTTGCATTTATTACTGCTTGTTTATAGCCTTTTTAAATTGTAAGCGTTACTCTAAGTCTCTTAGTTTTGGTTTAAGCAGTTGGGCTTTAGGCCTACCCCTTAGCTCTCCCTCAGATTCTGATAAACATGGATGGACAATTTCCTACAGTTTCTCCTACCAGTCTGATTGATATGGACATCCTGAGATAGTATAGCAACTACCTCCTGTACAAAGACGGCCATCTACTACTACCACCTAGGAACACAATTTCCAAGAGATGCTTTTACATTAGGAACCTACAGTCTATGCTCTCTCCCTCTCAAGCCAGTATATCTGATGCTGAGAAGGTTGTCAACACAAATCACTACACCTCAACCACTACCCACACAACACCCACCCACATATGCGGAGGTCCTCAACAAAAAAATACCCAAACAAAGTAAACCTCCGAGGCAAAAACACATGCGATCTCCACAGCCCTCGACACCACGTACCATGCATAGGTTTCACACACCTGTGTATCACAGCCACTAACGCTTAACCATAAACCCAACATATTAGTCATAGGAGACTCCACTGTGAGACACGCAGATGTGCCTCTCACCAGGCTGGATAAGGAGAAAGTCACTGTTAATTATCTGTCAGGTGCCAGAATCCGCCAGATCACATATGCACTCAAGTCTCTCAACAAAGGTACTGTTATGACTGTCACAGTCCACACTGGCATGAATGACTTGAGATGAACCTTCCTGGACTATATGAAGAGTAACATGATTGAACTCACTGAATGCGTCTCAGGCGGGTATGTCCCTAGCCTTAAGCAGCATTCTACCATCACCCAGGATGATCCCTTTACCCTGATCCTGGGCGACAAACTACCCAAACATAGACTGGAAAAACTACTCATGCCAGAATACAAAATGCCAAGAGATTCCTTGATTTTGTCAATGCAAATGCTTTGGAACAGCTAGTCGATACCCCCACAAGAGGTGATAATATCTTAGACCTGGTATTAAACATGAGTAACCACTGCAGCATCCCTGTAGTATCATCCTCCTCTGTAAGATCAGACCATAAAGCGGTCACTTTCGAAGTCACCATCTCACCCAAATCCCCTCTAGCTAGGGTCAAACAAAAAAACTTCTCCAAAGCTGATTACAGCCTCCTGAGGGATTGTATAAAACAGCTTCACAGCCCCCTCCCCCTCTCTAGGAACTGTTACCAGTATCCAAAACTTTAGCAATGCACTATACGAGCATTTATACAGATGCATGGAGTCAAGAATACTGTACAGGTCTAAATCATCCTCCACAAGGAAGACTAAACCTGACTGGTAGACATCTGCAATAAATAAACTCTAACAAAAGGAAAAAATTGCTGTCCAGGACCAAGAAGGAGCAGGTGCCCAATTGGAAGCACTCTCTCCTTAGCCTGAACAAGCAAATAAGAGCATTAGTTAAATCCTCCAAAGCAAACCGAATCAGGGCATTCCCAGTACCTGCTCCCTTCCCCTTATATCTAGGGAACAGGTCATCCCTGCTCTCTCAAAGGCAAAAAATACTACCTCCATGGGACCCGATAACATCCCAGGTTGCATCCAACATGAACTTGCAGTACCATTAGGCTCCCTGTTCAACCAAAGCCTGAATACCGGCTTTGCCCCAGCTGAGTGGAGGACAGCCAATGTCACCCCTTTGCACAAAGGTAGAGAGTCCACGGATATGGAAAATTATAGAACCATCAGCCTAACTAATCTGGTCTGCAAGGCCATGGAATGGATCATGGACCTCATTTAACAAGGACATTGGCAAAAACACTCAATCCAACACAGTTTGGCTTTGTCAAGGGGGGGGGGGGGTCATGTCTGTTAAATTTGGTCAACATCTTTGAGACAGTCACAAAGCCGTAGACGAGGGGAAGACGGTGCACACTGCCTACCTTGACCTGGCCAAAGCCTTCAACACTATTCCCCACTTGGGCATAATAGATAAACTCTCTCGACTAGGCATCAATCCTTTTGTGACCAGATGGGTAGCTAATTGGCTGCCTGTAAAACCCACCTAGTCAAAATAGGGGAAGCCACCTCAAGCAGTAGACCTGTAACGAGTGGCGTACCCAAGGGTTTGGTCTTGGGGCCTCAGTTATTTGGGATATACTTTTCTGAGGTGCAGGCCAAAACCAGTGGGCTATGGATGACCATGTTTGTAGATGACTGCAAGCTGGGCGACTGCAAGCTGGGCGCCATAGTGGGCTATGGATGACCATGTTTGTAGATGACTGCAAGCTGGGCGCCATCATCAATTCCCCTACTGATATGGTCTCACCCAAACAAAAAGACTGGTGCCAAAACATTGCCTCAAACTGAATACCAAAAAATGCATCATCATCCCCAACAAATTGTGTGCTTAGGACATTGTTATTTAATGTCATAATCAGCTGCGAGGGATTTGGGCATCTAGGTTGATAGCAACCTGACTTTTGACCACCATGTTGCTTCCATTGTAAGGAAAGCTTTCCACATGGCCCACCTCATAAGTAAGGGTATATCACCCAGGGACAGGGAGGTCATAACATTCCTGTATTCTTCCCTTATAAGGCCCATTACTGAGTACAATGCCCCATTCAGCATGCAACTCAAGAAGCACATGCAACAGCTGGAGAGACCACAGAGGTTCCTCACCAGGAGAATCCAGGGCCTCAAAAATCTACCATACACAGACAGACTAAAAACCCTATCCCTCTTTCTACTCAGTTTCATACAAACTCCTCAGAGGTGACCTCTGTCTGGCGTACAAGGCAATCTCAGAACCCACCTTGATGGGACTGCTGCATATACGCAAGTCAAGCTCCAATCAAGTAACTCGCACGCGTGGCCTTAACCTGATCTGTGACATCAATAGGACTTGTTGGCAGGATAGAGGTGTTCCAGAGATTTCCCCCTTCTGTGGAATAGACTCCCGCTCCACATCAAGCAGAGTACCACTTTACACCTTTTTAAATGTAACCTAGATAGCTGGATGGGAAACAGAAAATACATTTCCTGGGATTCCACCAGTGTCCCTGCTGGACAAGGGCATTGGGTGCTGACTTGGCTAAACCCTTGGTTAGGCTTACAAGGGCCTTAGGGCCAATAGCCTAGTAAATTCCTATGATTGCTGGCAAGCAGAGGAGCAAACATATACAAAAATAAACAAGAGACACATCTCAGCCTCAACAAATGGCCAAAAAAGTTGCAAGTCAAAACACAAGGTAGACAATACTTACTGCACAAATTGATACCGCAATACAGACGGTGCAAAAATTACATTTGCGCCCAAGGTAAGAGACCCTTTAGTGTAAATAAGGTACTACATTAAAATCTGTTTAAGATTGTATATTTTACTGTCTTGCAACCTCTCCTAACAGATTCTACTGGCGCCAAGTAATAATGTTTTTTCTAAGTGTTAATCCTATGGAATTACTCTAATGGACTTAGCTAAACATATTTAAATCTGCATTGTTGTGCCATGTACTACAGACAGCAACAAGAATAGCTCAGACGTCTGACTCCCCACTCCAGTCTTGGGTTTAGTCATGGTGTCTAGTCGATCTGCATGGAGACTCCATGGGCTTTTCTACCTATTCTGTTTTCCTCCTACCCACAAAAATGTTGGCTACTGCATCTACCATTGCTCTACTGCTTTAAACTGTGAACTTACAAGAGTTAAAAGGAAGATCATTTCACTTATCAGGTCAACAAATTAAAAAAGGATTACTGGAAATATATTATTAAATGGCAATACTTGAGAACACTGAACCATGCTAAGACACAGTGCTGGATTCTCTTACAACAGTACAAAGGCCAGTCTCCAATAGGAGTGCAGCTCATTTTATCTTTATTTTTTATTTCACTTAAAAAGTTACCAGAACAAGAAATTTTACATCACTGTACATAGACTGTAATCCTCGGCGATTTACCAGAAAAAAAAAATTAGTTTGGACAGGGCAAGTATGAAGGAACACAATCAAGGGACCCACAGGTTTGTTATCAACATGCATTTTCTGAACAGAAAGAAGTATGCTTAGCAGGAACAGGCCAAAGATGGCAGATGTTAAAAAGTTAACAAAACAGTTTTGCATCAACGTACACATTCTGAAAGAAATCAACGATAAAGTATAAAACTCTTACATTAATGACAGATTTTTTTCTGGGAAACTGATGAAAATTGCAAACACTTTATGAGGAATGCAGCAAAAGTATGTGGTAACTCCTAGTTGTTTGGCAAAATCGGGCACTTCAGGTGACAGATCTGTGATTTTTCCCGTCTGAAATAATGTTTAAAATGTTAGGGTGGTAGCAGGCAGCTATCAAAGTACACTACTTCCTTAACATTCAAAGCACTACTCAGACATACTACTGCAGCCCAGTATTCTCCATTACTGCCAATTAAACTACCAGTAACCTAGTAAGGACTTTGGTATCAACAACTACTTGGAAGTACAACATACAAAACTATCCATACCTCTCAACTGTCCCGATTTTTGCAGAATATTCAGATATTTGCCTCATATTTTTGGTCTGCTCCTAAAAATCTGATGTTTTTGGAAAATCCCTGAGAGATGAAGTCCGTAAATAATGATAGGGAGCTTCTATCTTTCAGAAAATCCATGGCAATGTAAACCATATTATCATAGCAATTTTCCAAGTTTAAAAGAGCAATATTTAAAATCACTCCCAATTTTCAGGCCTTTCTCCCACTATTATTTTTGCCTTTGCCCAGACTTTTGTGCAATGAGGTTGAGAAGTATGTTAAGCTCAAGGCCTCATCCCCAGTGTTGGGCAGTAAACCCTTCAGTCTTCACTTGCATAATTTATACAACTGAACAAACTGCTTAACAAGACAAGTTATTTGGACTATCCCTTAAAAACAGTTCTTATGCACGTACCTCCAGGTTTATTTTATTTACTTAATTTATTGGCATTTGTTTACTGGAATAGTCAGTCCATTGGGCCCATTTTCAGTGGAGGCCTGGGAAGAAAGTTTCCACAAAAAGATGAACATAAGCAGTATATAACATTATTATGATTGCACATAGGCAAGAAAATAATAGTTGAAAATAGTAAAGGTAAAACAGAAAGGTACAGCTAAATACAAACAAATTACAGAATATCAAAAAATGGCTAACAATACATAAAGTTATGGCTAACGATACAAAGTTACTGCCACAAAGTTTAGTTAATTTATCAGCAGACATTTAATACATAATGATCATTAAAAAAAACATCATTATTTATGAAGCAAAGGCAGTCAAGTTTTAAAGGGTGGAGGCTTGCTGCAAATGCAGTTCCAGATAGAAGACAAGTACACTTGTAAAAGTAGTTTTAAATGAAGCATGATTCTGATTGGTTGTTGTACATGTTAATGGAATGGCATTCCAGGATCTGGCTACAGAATATGAATAAAGAAGTTGGCCAGAAGGCGAATTTGGCTTATGAACCTGCAAGAAATGCTGATTTTCTGATTCAAAAACCATTCTGATATGGTAGTAACTAAACAGCGAACTAACAGCAGCACAATCAAGAGGTTTATATATTATTATATGCACATTTGTTAATTGTGGGCAGGAGAGAGAGTGTGGAAGTTTGAGCCAGTTCAGGGAGTGTAAGGCAGTACAGTGATGGGTATAAAGTTTGGCATTAGTAGCAAACTTGGCAATTTTGTGATAACATGTTTTACGCTTTGTTTTTAGAGAGGACTGCAGATTAGTAAGTAAAGGGGCACCATAGATAAGAGAGGGGAAGTAAGTAAGTGATAGGACTAAGGAAGCACTTGTGCCCGTAAAGAATACCAAGTTTTTGATGTGTTTTGCTAATGTTATGATGTATGTGCAGGTCAAATTTTAGATGTTCAACTATTGTCACTCCAATTAGTTTTGTGTAAGTAACTACTTCAATTACTGTGTTGCACTGAGAAAGTATGGTGAACTGGGCTTTACTTAAAGGATTTTTTTTTCCTTTGGAGTAAATACGTTTAGCTTGGTTTAGTATGGATTAAGAAACGAATGATTATTGTATAACCAGGTCTCAATGAAGGTAAAGGCCAACTGAGCAATTTGTTGAAGACTAGACATAGAATCAGCGGAATGTATAATGGTGGAGTTGCATATTGTACAAAATACAGAATAGGAGGGGTCCTAATAAAGAGCCCTGGGGAACACCAGTAGAGGTGAGAAAAAAATGGAGAGAGGGAGTTTTGCCATTTAACTGCCCATTTCCTGTTTGACAGGTTAATTGAGAGAGGAGGGAGAGAGATTAATTTTAGACAGTTGGGTTAGAAACAGTGGGTGGGCGAGTGACTGTAACAAAAGCTTTTGATAAGTCAACAAGGAAGAGACAATTTTACTGGAGTCTCAGATTTTAACAGTGCCTATGAAGGATATCAAGGCAGTCATAGTACTGTGACCAAGTCTAAATCCATTTTGTATGGGAGAAAGGATTTAGTTATTAGTGAGAAAGTTTAGCAGTTGCATATGTAAACAATTTAAGAATTATGGAGATGTAGCAGTTGCATATGTAAACATTTTAAGAATTATGGAGATGGGGAGAGAATTGCTATGGGACAGTGGGTCTATTATTATATAAGTGAACACAATGAATTGTGAACGCTATATAAAAATCGACCCACAATCCCCGAAAACCAGAAAACTTCTAACAAACGGATCAGCGATTTTTTCCCTGGGGGGGACAAAACACAAAATAAAGTGGGGGGCTTTGCCCCCACACCCCCTATTTAAATACACCAACGCAGAGATCACACCACAGTGGATGCAATGGCGAATTCCCCGAAAACGGACAACTGATTTTTTTTCCCTTGGGGAAAAAAAAAATTGCTGCTCTGTGCTTTCAGTATTTTGCCATTTTGCGTAATGATGTTCAACTAAACAGCATTGGCAATTTATTGCATTTGCTAAAATAATAGGGACCCAGGACAGTAGCTGGAAATATTGGTAGTATTGCTACCTTTGTGGACGAATAAAATAACATTTTTTCCAAGTTTCTGGGACAGAGAATTCTAGAACAGATCTGTTGAGGAATACACTGATGGGGTAGGCAATGGCTTCAGCTGCTAGTTTTAGATATGCAGTAGGAATCAGCTGCATTAGAGCTAGGTTTAAGTTTAAAAGGTAGTTTTTTTTTTTTTATTATTGTAATAGCTGGAATAGAATTGAATGTGAAAGTGGGTGTAGGATGGGTTGCTGCTTCCTGGGGATGACAGGATGCTGTACAGGCAAGGGTGAGGGGACAAGGATAGTACTGAAGGCCCTGTAGAGCTTGTGCTGTATTTTGGTTGAGAAACATTAGCAGTAATGTGTGCAAGTTAAAGAAACTGGTTATTTGTTGTGGTGTTTCATCAGGATGTGGACATGGTTTGCTTTAGTCAGGGTTTAGGAGTGATGTAATAAAGTCCAGAAATTTTGGGGGTTCTGCTTATGGCCGATTTGAAGTTTTACATAATCTTTGGTTACTTGCCTTTTTAACAGGTTGCAAAGCTGTTTGAATCTCAATAGGTCTGGAGGATTTTTAGTTTTTTGACATGGTTTTCAAGTGTTTGCCCTACCTAGCATAAGTTCTTTAATTGGTTTAGTTAGCCATGGGGCATGGCTGGTTTTGGTCCTTCTTACATGATGGGGTGCAAGGTTGTTTAAAGTTTCTAGAAATGTTGTATTAAAGCAGTCCACAGCATCGTCTAGTGGTAGGCTTTTTTAGATGTTCCCATTCATATTTTTAGTGCAGTGATGAAAGTTTGTGGGTCGAAGTTTGATTCCTTGTTAGTTTATAATGATGTTGCTTTTGAAAGACAGGAGTAGCTTGATGAATAAAGGTGGGGAGATGATCACCAAGTACATTAGGGAGTTTACCAGCAGAAGAGATTTTACTTGGTTCAGTAACCAGTATCCGGTCTAGGACAGAACCTTCCTTATCACCACTCCAACCAGATTTAATAAGAAGAATAAGTTGACTGAATTTATATAGGATGATATTTGAAGATGGGAATTTAGAGCAGAAATTAACCAATTAGCATCGCCCAGAATGACTGTCATTTTTTATAGTACAATAGATGCAAGCAAGGATCTCTAATTATAGGTATGGCGTTGCTGGGGAAATGTAAACCAGCATAACACGCAATCTTTTAGAGTTATTTTTAGGAAAGAAATTAAAATTTCAGCATTAGAAAACTGTGGAATATTATTAGAGTAAGAGACTATACTGTAAGTGTTTGAGAAAAGAAGTGCAATACCGCCACCTTTTTGCTGGGGCCTATCAGCTCTTATTGTATCAAAGCCTGAAGGAAGGAATTTGGAGCCTCTTGCATAAGGTTTTGGCCAGGTCTCATTAGCGGCAATGACATCAGGTTGACTGTGAGCTACCCAGGCATGAAAGTCAGTAACTTTGGTAAGAATGCTCTGGAAGCTTAGTGGAGCAATATGTAAAGATTTTCAGCAGCTATTAGGTTAGTGCAAGTGGACCCAGGATTAGGGCGAATGTCTCCACAAAGGGAAATGACAGAAAAACTGGGAGAGAAAAATAAGTAGTTGGTCTAGTTTAGATCTATAAAGGAAAGTCTGTAATAGGTTGGTAGAATTTATAAAGGGGTTTGATAAGCAGGTTGTGGCTGATGAGGTTTTAGAAGGTAAGGAGGAAGAGCTAAGTGCTGTAAGATTTAGTAGAAGAATAAGCATGGACATATGAGAAAGCATCAATAAGTTTAGTCTTAAGGAAGACAATGAAAGGATGGTATGAAAGTGATTCAGGAGAGAAAATGGCATAGGAAGCACATAGGGGCTATAGGGGGAATGCAATGAGGAAGAGAGGGAAGTAGAGTGTAATTACAGTGTCCTACTAGATTGGGAGACGTAAGGAGGAGAGGACAACTGATAGGGATGGGAGACATAAGACATAAGAAGGAGAGGATAACTGATAGGGATGGGAGACATAAGAAGGAGAGGATAATTGATGGGGATGAACAGATGAGATTTATTGGAGTTTGAGAACGATGAGAATAGTAGAGAAGGATAGTTTAGGCCAAGATCATTTTTGACCTACTTTGGGTAGTAATTGGAGAGAGGAGCAATACAGGATAATTAAATAATTACTTAGATAGGGAATGGTTGGGAAGGGAAGCAATTGTCAGAATTATGACTGGGTAGTCTAGGGAAGTGGGAGGGGCTATATGACAAGTGTAGGAGTAATGGGGGGGTAAAGAGCATAGTGACGCCTGAGCAAAACAGGTTGACCCACGACAGCAGTGGGGGAGGCAAGAAAAACAAACAAATCAGGAAACACCAGTTAAGTGAGTAAATTCCAGAGAAAGGCAGATCCAGTTTGCCCTGGTGGATTCAGCAATGCTATATATATATATATATATATATATATATATATATATATATATATATATATATGTATATATATATATATATATATATATAAGTGTTTTTATATGTGCAAGTTGCGACAACAAAATAACTGTATTTTATTACAAACCTTGCTACTGTGAAGTATGGAAGAAAGGAGTAGTACCGTAAGTGGAGAAATGGGGTTTTTACTAGAAATTATACTACCCGAAGTTGATACAGAAGTTTATACAGCTGAAAACCAGGCGGTCAGGAAGAGGGGAGCCAAGCTGTGTGAGGGCTGGAGAGCAGCAATATTACAGATATCACAGGATAATTTGAACTGAACTCAGCAGATAATACACATTAAATAAATAATAACAGTACAACTACTCTTTCAGGATGGGATCTTGCAAGCAATTGTAAAAGTAGATGCAACCGTACTTTAAAAAAAACTTGTCATGTGAAGTTGCTTTGGGAGAAGAGCCGCATTCCAGAAGTTTATGCAGTTAGAGCAGAACAGGCAACTTGGATTAATATTTATAGGAAGATGCACGACAACAGACTGTGGGAGAAAGAGGTCAGTAACACAGGCAAAAATTAATCCGTGGTTTAAATATCAAAAGTTAGCCACAGTGTAGAAGGGAGACCAAACTGAAAGCAAACAGTGAGCAAGAGGAAGCTCATAGATTAGCAAGGGTAATGGTACAGCAAAAAGGAGTAGTACAGACAACCGTTAATACTGTTAGAGAGCAGTAGAGTACCAACAACACAAACATCAACCAGCAAAATTCAAACATGCGTATACTGCAATTCAGAACAGGCTCAAAGCAATTTACCAGTAAGCCATCTCAGATGTTCAAATATTGTGCAAACAGTGAATGAAATGAAGTTGTAGTAGGTCAACAGCAAACGGTTACAATATAACATCTCATCTGTTACTATGAAGCATAATGTAGCAACTGTATATTCCCAACTACTACAAAAACAGTGGATTTAAAACTAAATGCTAAATTACAGTCAATGCCTAGGCAAAAAGGAATGTCACACATTTTTAAGAATTATTTAAAACAATATCCATGATAAATTATAATTTAATTCACCAAACTAACACATTTAAACCATGCCACTAGATTCCTAGTTGAATTTGTTAAAAAGCTGTTAGTAAATGTTCCACATGTTGCCCACTTGTTCCACATTATGAGAGAGTGTTCCACACTTTGAAGATGGAAAGTTGAGAACTGTATTTATATTTTGTGGGCTTAAACGGTTAGTAACTGCAATGACATTCCTCAAAGGGTAATACAAGAATCCTACGAATTAAAATTTGCTACACGTCCCTACCACATTTCAATAACGACACCCACCGAATATCATAACAGTGTGTTTGGAGGGTGGCCTAATGGTTAAGGTGTTTGCCTTACAAACACAAGGTGCAGGGCTGGAGTCTCACAAGGGATAATTGGCTAGGCTTAAAATGGCTCAGAAGGGCAGTTAGCCTAGTACTATCTATAAACCTAAGAATATCTGCTATACGTCACTGTAGGGAACACCAACATTCCCCAGCCAATTATAACAACTTCTGACAGCTCTACAACTTATCACGGGGGGGGGGGACTAACTTGAAAACAGCATGGAATGGTCACCACTAGATAAAACAATGATACAGAGCATCAGGGAAACAAAACAAACTACTCAGCTAAACACACACTGGAAACCACTAAATACAGATAAAACCGAGTATAAAATGCAATGACAGCTCTTCAGTCCATTACGTTGTCTTGCTACCATTAGCTCTAACTAACTTGAAAACAGCATGGAATGGTCACCACTAGATAAAACAGTGATACAGAGCATCAGGGAAACAAAACAAACTACTCAGCTAAACACACACTGGAAACCACTAAATACAGATAAAACAGAGTATAAAATGCAATGACAGCTCTTCAGTCCATTACGTTGTCTTACTACCATTAGCTCTGCAAGTGGAACACTAATTTCTTCATAACCCCAACTATAAGAAAACTGTCAGAAATACTAACGTGCTGTTTGTAATAGTTCCTGCTTCAAGCTGCTGGTATACTCGATGAGTTCGTCAAGTGTACGCTCACAATGCTGCCCATAACTAGCAAATTTCTGTACTACTTTCTCCAGTTCCCGCTCCACTGTCACACACTGATCCATTATCACTTGAACAGAAAAAAAAAAAAAACGGAATTCTTCTACACAGGCTCCGGTACCGACCACGGCACCGGCGGCCAAAGTACCAGCCAGAATGGTTTTGTTTACTGTTTTCACCAAAATGTTTGGCCTCCTTTCTAGAGGACTAAACTAAATTACGGACAGTAAGGGTGACCTTAACTACCTTTACAATTGTACGAAATCATCATGTCTTCAGTTTCCCAAATTTTTTTTGAAAAGAAAAAAATACTACTAAGACAACAGTCTGTAAACTAAAGAAATGCTACTACACTGCACGTTTCTTACAGCAAAGTTGAATATCACCTGAACTCTCCCCTACTCCCTAAAACACTTTCAAAAGAGCCCAAACAAAAAGCTCTTCCGGATAACCTGGAACTGCAAATGTAGCCTTTTTCACCAGGCGATACTAATGTTTAGTTTCTGTTTTACTTAGATTACATGTATTGCTGTTCTCTTTTCTATTGAGAGAAAGGGTTTTGTTCCGGTATGCAAATGTCTTCCTTGCAGTTGTTTACTGTTTTTATTTATTTATTTTTTTTACAAATGAACACCTTCCCACAGTTGGATGCTGTTGAACCAATTTAGCGCCTCTTCGTACCTGTCAACTTTATATAGCAGTAACGTGTTTTCACGGTTGCTGTGTCATTTGACGAGTGAAGGCGATTGGTCCATCAGTTTCCAGGCAGCAAAAACACGACGCGATTCAGTACCGCCCCCACCCCATCATTAAAACGTGATAGGTGAAGGAAGATTGAATGTGACATTTTAATAACGGGTGGCAGCACTCCTTACAGGGATAATTAATAATTTATCTGTCTGGTTAAAAATAAATAAGAAATACCGCATTGTTCCACTCACAGAAAACACAAAGGCACTGATGTGTTCCAGTGTCTATATATGTTATCCTGTCTGGATTATCTTGGAGTGTAATAACTTCTTCCCAGCTCCTCCATCTGTTCTCACAATGTGGGCGGGGATTTGCATGATCTACTTAAATTTTAGTGAGGAGTGAATCAGTGACGAATCTCGACAAAATTAGAGACAAATCCAGACGTAATTGGGGTTAACCCGTGGCACTTTTAAACTATCAGTAGTATTAACTTGAAACATTGACCGAGTAATAGAATGTGAATAAATATACATTTGCTAAAGAAAAAGAAGTAGGTTCCTCTAATTATTGTTATATTTATTAATTTCAATTCACCACCTTTTCTTCAAAGGTCACCAGTTTTAGGAAGGATTAGGAGGGAATAAAGGAAAGAGCTAAAATTTGAATCAAAATCAGAGACAGTTGAGAGGTATGGGTATTTCCACCCTCATCTGACACAGCTATATCCATGGTGACAGCCTATCTTCCAACTGTCCATAATTAAGCAGAATATCCAGATTTTTGCCCTATATTTTTTACATGTACCTCATAAAATGCGTGTTTTTCTGGCAAACTGATGAGATCTACAGCCACGAAATAATAACATAAATTTGAGTTTCAGACTTCATGTTCTTTAAAAAATGGCATGCAACAGGTGTTACTCTAGCAACATTCTAAGGAACTGTAAAAATGCAACTTCACACATGCTAAAAATTATAACTTTTGCATAAAAAATATTAAAAAATCTACACTTGAGCTAGGGCTGCAGTTATGAATAACAAATTTGAATCATCACTATATAGGGGTGGAAAATTTCAGGCCAGTTATTTTACATTAAGAGGATTCGTGGTCTGCACTCTTGTGGGAGGAGAGGCTGGACTCTGCCCTTCTGAGCTGGGAATTTCTGGTTGAAGGCTTATAGTGCATGCATATCTGAACTGCTTCTTACTGAAGTTGGTGCGCCTTGTTTGCTGTGGCATAGACTGGATTCGGGCCTGCTGGATCTAGCTTTGTTTGTGTAACTTGAGCACTAATCCAGGCATTCTCTAAAGTATTCAACTGTATTTATTACTGCTTGGTAGTAACTTGATTAAAGTGTAGCTATCATTCTAAGTCTTTTGGATTAAGCACTTGGGCTTCAGACCAGTTGTTTTACATTAGGAAGGTTTGTGGCATGCACTGTGGTGGCAGGACAGGTAGCTTTCATCCTTCTAAGTTGGGAACTGCTGATTGAGAGCCCGGTGTCTGTTATTCTTAAAGTGTATTAGTTCTGGTTTAAGCACTTGGGCTTCAGGCCAGTTATTTTACATTAAGAAGGTTTGTGGTCTGCACTCTTGTGGGAGAAGAGGCTGGACTCTGCCCTTCTGAGCTGGGAATTTCTGGTTAAAGGTTTATAGTGTCTGAATATTTGAACTGTATCTTACTGAAATTGGTACACCTTGTTTGCTGTAGCATAGACTAGATCCAGGCCTGCTGAATCTAGCTTTGTTTATATGCTTGTTTTGCTTGTTATTTCCCTGGAACGCTAATTCCACCTAATACGCGGCTTCTCAGCGCTTCTGTGGATCACTAGTGATATCTGCATTGCTTACTGTACTTATTTCCTTGTTTCACTTGAAAGAAAGTTACTGTTTGTCGTTTTTGCATTTAAGTTACCTGTAACACATTGCACTTAAGTTACCTGGCACTTGCTCACTAAAGCAATTATATAAGTCAGCACTAAAAATTAACAGCACTACACCCTCACTCCCCACTGGCCCTGGTTTTCAATTATTAAGGAATTCCCAATATTATTCTAGCATGTCCAAAGGTCAGTTGTCAATCTCCTCTCTGGTCCAGCTGGTGAATCTGGGAATCTTGAGGCAATGTTACAACTGCCTCATGTACACAGACACCCTCTCCTCCTCCCAACAAATTCCAACACATGTGAGAGATGCAACCATATAGCCAAACTGGAGGCTAAGCTCTCTCAACTCAGTACTGGCATAACCAGTTAGGAGGAGAAGGAAACCACACTCACTACAATTCCAGTCTCACATAGACCTACCACGACAGCAAACCAAACACATAATCACACAAAACATACTCGGAGGCTCTAAATAAAGATCTGCCAAAGCAGCAGAGACCTCCAAAGCAGACACCCAAGCAGCCGCTACCCCAAAACAAAACACGTGCAACACATATCTCACAAAGCCAGTGTGCCAAACAGTCACAGCCCTTAAGACTAAACAACACACCTGATACACTTGTAATAGGTGACTCTATCGTCAGGCACACTGACGTCCCGCTCACCAGGCTGAACAAGGAGAAGGTCATGGTGAGCAGCCTGTCGGGCGCTAGGATCCGCCACATAACACAAGCACTCAGGTCACTCCAAGGCAAGCACAAATATGACTCAGTCATTGTCCATGTTGGTGTGAATGACCTGAGATGTACCTCCCTGGACTACATGAAAAGACACATAAAGGAGCTCTCTGAGCATGTAGCCCAGGCCGGTATGACCCTGACCTTGGGTAGCATCTTACCCTCACCAAGAAAGATGCCACAATATGAAGACAAGATGATCAATTTCAACAATTGGCTTAAGTACTGGTGTCATTCAAAGGGGATCCAATGCCTGTCAGCTTGGGATGATATGCTCGACAAGCCACGATGCTTCGCTAGGGACAGCTTGCACCTGTCACCCCTGGGCTTCCGGATATTGGCAAAGGCTCTTGCTACCCCCATAGTGCCTTTTTTAGGCAAGGCTCAAAAGACAAACCCACCTCCATAGGTATCACAAGGGACAAGAAACTAAGAGTAATGCTACTCAACGCCAGAAGTCTAAACCTCAAGATGCACTTTTCGAAACTCTCCTTAGCATGGAGAACACCGATATCTGTGCAGTAACAGAAACCTGGTTCAGGGCTCCCGAGAGCACCCCAGCACTACCAGGTTATACCTCATACCATGCTTTTCGGCCCCAAAACTTGGACCGAACCACAAAAGGAGGGGGAGTATCGATATTCATTAAAGATACCCACACCTCCAGGTTGGTGGCAAAGCACGAAGCATCAGAGACTATCCATGTGCAACTAACAGTGGGTAAAACTGCCTTCCAGTTTATAGTCTGCTACAGACCATCCTCCCAAACCCAGGAACCCCACTCGGCCTTCCTGAGAACACTGGAAAATATGAAGGTCTCTCCAAACACCATTATATTGGGTGACTTCAACTACCCAAACATAGACTGGGAGCATTACTCTAGCTCTAACACCCTAGCCCAAAGGTTCCTAGAATTTATAAACTCAAATGCTATGGAACAACTTGTTACCACTCCCACAAGAGGGGAAAACATACTGGACCTGATCATCACCAACATGGGGACTCTATGCTCCAGACCAGAAGTGTATCCCCCACTGGTAAGATCAGACCATAAACTAATCTCACTGGATATTCACATCCCGACCCCACCCCCTGCCCAGAAAACCACAGTGAAAAACTTCTCTAAATCACATTTCACACTCCTCAAAACTGAGGTGGAATCCTTCAAAGCCCCCGGGCCTGTGGAAAATACAGCCCAGACCGCAGAATTCTTTATAAATGCATTCTATGAACACCTTCAGGAATGCATGGATCATGCAATCCCAAATAAAACCAAGACCCAATCCTCCAAAGGCAGACGTCCTGTCTGGTGGACCCCAGCCATAAACAAACTATACAATAGAAGGAGGAAGCTACTAAATGATAGAGCAAAATCCCAAAAAGGGAAGGCATCACTGATCAGTATTAGCAAAAAACTACGGGCACAAATAAAATTGTCTATGGCCAGCTTCGAGAGAAAAATTGCACAGGACACTAAGGATAATCACAAGGCTTTCTTTAGTTATGTTAGGAACCTGGGTGGTAATTCCCAGATATGCTCAGAATTAGTACAAAATGACAAAAAATACACCGAACCCACAGACATTGCCAACATCCTAGCTGACAGGTTCAGCGCAAACTTCTCTCCCCCCCCCCACCACCAAAAGGGCAAATATCTATCCCAGCAGAGTGCTGCCCCCCTGACATCTCAGATGCTCAGGTAAGAGCCGCCCTCTCCAAAGCAAAAAACACAGCATCAATGGGACCAGACGGTGTCCTGGGCTGCGTCCTACATGAACTCCAGGAAGAGCTAAACCCAAACATAAAACTACTGTTCAATCTCAGCCTTACTACAGGATATGTGCCCAAAGAGTGGCGTACAGCAACAGTGGTCCCTCTCCATAAAGGTGGTGCCTCAATGGATCCTGGAAACTATCGCCCCATAAGCCTGACTAGCTTGGTCTGCAAAGCTATGGAAAGGATCATCATGGACCTCATAAATAAAGATATTGGGGACCTACAAACACTGGATCCTACCCAGTTCGGCTTTGTTAAGGGCAGATCCTGCCTCTTAAACCTGGTTGATTTCTTTGAAACAGTCACCAAGGCCATTGACGAGGGGAAGGTGGTCCACACAGCCTACCTGGACCTCGCAAAAGCCTTCGATACAATACCCCACTCGGGCATTATAGATAAGCTCACCAGCTTAAATATAAACCCTTATGTCACTAGATGGATTGCAAACTGGCTCAAGGACAGAACCCACATGGTTAGAATTGCTGGAGCCATGTCAGATTCCAAACCAGTTAGAAGTGGTGTCCCACAAGGCTCAGTCCTGGGACCTCTCTTGTTCAGTATATATTTCTCGGAGGTACAGGCCAACACGGAAGGACTGTGGCTGACCAAGTTCGCAGATTACTGCAAACTGGGTGCCATAATCGACTCTCCAGCTGACACAAGCATCCTCCAAAAGGGCCTCATAGAAACAGACAACTGGTGCCAGAACCATGGCCTCAAGCTAAATGCCAAAAAGTGTATAGTCATCCCCTTTGGCAAAAACAAAGTGCCCACAAATTACCACATATGTGGTAATCCATTAAGTACAAAAGAAGTAATTAGGGACCTGGGGACCCAAGTTGATAGCAATCTCTCATTTGACAACCACGTGGCCAAAGTGGTTAGAAAAACATTTTATATAGCCCACCTAATCATGAAGGGATTCACATCTAGATCAGGGGACGTCATCGTGCCTCTTTACTCATCCCTCATCAGGCCCATAATTGAGTACAATGCCCCTTTTGGGATGTACCTTACCAGACACCTGCAGCAACTGGAAAGACCCCAAAAGTACCTCACCAAGAGGATCAAAGGGCTCAAACAGATGCCATATGCTGCCCGGTTAAAGAAACTCCAGCTCTACTCAGTGGCATACCGCCTGTTCAGAGGCGATCTGTGCCTGATGTATAAGGCCATGTCCAACCCGGAATTAAGGGACATGCTGCACCTCAGAAAATCCAATATATCACCCATTATTAGGATATGAAGCATTTAGTGAGAGGATAAATAAGATATCTGAAAGAAGAGTATGCGTAATTATGTACAATACGCACACTAATTTAATTAAGGAGATTTTAAATAGATATTGGACGCTATTGTATAACACTGAAGATATAGGAAGTATGGTGGGACCCCAGCCACTAATAGTACACAAAACGGGTAAGAATTTAAAGAGGATAGTTGAAAGCGGTGAATATAGATGTAATAAGGACAACATTGGAAAGGGTACAAATAGATGCGGTACATGCACACAATGCAAATATATCAATGAAGATAAACATGTGAAATTAGAGAATGTTATTAAAAGTAAATGTAAATTTAGAGCTGGCAATTGTAATAGTCAGGGAGTTGTATACTTAGCTAAGTGTGTATTCTGTTCTGCATATTATATAGGCAAAACAGAGAGAAAATTGAAAACCCGTATATATGAACACACTTATAAAATAAAGAAAGAAGACGACAAAAACGCACTTAGCAAACATGTCAAAGATAAAGGTAAAGAACACACATTTAAATTTGCCATCCTGGAAGTAGTGGACAGAACAACAGGTAGTGGCAACTGGAAAGCGAAGTTAGGTGCTATGGAAAGCAAATGGCAAATTTGCCTTGATGCCACTACGTACCCTGGATTGAATGAGTACATCAGTTTAAAACCATTTTTGACATTAGGGATTAACATTGTTTTATATATTTATATAACAATATAAATTTTTAATGTAATAATATTTTAATAAAATTTTTAATATAATCATATTTAGGAGTGACAAATATGTGGTATATACATGAAATTTACAAAATCAGAAATGTAAATACTTATTATTATATATATAGCTATTTATATTGTTATATTATTATTTATATATTATTATTTATATTTATGTTTTTTGTTATAACACAATGCTATTTTCATTGTTAATTGAATTTATGCTAAGGGCAATACATACTAAATATGCATTATTAATTCAGATATAGTTTTTAAGCATTTTAAAGAAATTTTGTATACATATTGTTAGCATATGAAGTTTTATCGAATGCATTCAATTAGTTAGTTAATGAGTTTATTAATTGATAGATATGGCGCCAAAAGTAGTATAAAAGTAGATGTATTTCTGTTTGTTGTAGGTTCTGAAGAAGTCTGTCATAAACAGATGAAAGCGCTCAACCTGTGTTGTTCATTTGCAACTTGCAATTTTGTGTTTGTAGCAGTTGTGCTTTGGTGATTAAAGCTTTTGAAAAATCCTTCGTATTAGTGTTTGGATTCGTTAGTAAGAGAGAGACATACTAACAGTATCACCGTGTGGATTGTGCCCTGTTCGAGCTAGGAGCAGCAGAGATCGGTCTTGGTACTTTGGTAATTCATTCTACATTTACTTCTGTGTTGATTTATGGCCGATTCGGCAGCTTCGGAGGCTTCATTGAGCAGAGCGGAATACGTCACGCTTCGAGCGGACGTGACCACACTGCAAGCAGAGGTAAACAAGTTATTGGCATTAGTCGGTAAGTTAACCAAGCCTAAGCAAACGGGGAATGGAACTGTTACTTCCCCACAAGTTAAACTTTGTACACATCAAAAGGAACTAGCTGACACACCACCTTTTATCGCTGAACAGATCATGCTCAGCAGCCAAGAGGAAATACCTAACGGACAAGGAGAGGGTATAACAGCGCCTACACCGATGCCAAATCTTGACATAAAAGAAACCATAGACAATGCAGTATCGGAGGCCGAATTCACATTCGATTTTAGCCTGTTCCACCAGACGACGGAAAATCAAAGATTGGGAGCACGTCCCAAACAACGTGAAAATATAAGAACTTATTCTAATGCCATTTGTAAAGGAACGGAAAAGAATGGCAATAAAGGTACCACGTTTAAAGACTTTATTTCAAGCCCAAAAATGGGCAATAGAGTTAATACAAAACAGAGTACTGTATTTGTAAGTTCTAGAAAGGGAAAGGACAATAAGTCTATTAATGCTATGACTGATTTTTTAACTGATGATTATGAATTCTGTATAAAGAATGATGTTGCAAAAAATGATGCTAGAAATGTATATGGTAGATTGAAAACTAATAATATGAATAGTAGTTTGAAAGCTAAAATTTATACTTTGGGTAAAAAACTTATTCATTTAAAATGTGCAAAATTGGACAATGCTTACTTGGAGAAATGTATCAGTGAACACATTGTAGCAAAGGGTTTACGCTTTTTAAGCTGCCTTTAGGGATTGATTATAACAATGAAATGATTCAGGATTTTAATAAGCTGTTTGATACCTTTGGTTTCATGTATATGAAAAATATAATGAAATACAATGATGAAAAAATAGCATTAGTTTTGAACGAATTAGAAGTATTAAATGAAGAAATTACAAGTGACAATGAGTTTGATGACTGGCAAGATTTGTATTCTAAACAATTCCAGATGGCAAGCAATAGAGTCAGAAGTGTGTATAATAGAAAAATGCACAAGATAGAGAGAGATATGGGAATATGTTGTACAGGAAGGACATATATATGGCCACGAGGCCGTGAGACACATAATATTAGGAGAGATAAACACTATACAAATACTAGACACGAAGATGATGAAAATTTTCAAGGGGGGAGGTTTTACCCCGCACCAATGAAATATCAGAAGAGGTTTTAAATAAGAATTGTGGAAAAAGTATAGTTAATGTAAAGGATGCTGACACAAATGAAAACAATGTATGTGTAAATACTGACATGAGAGATGATGCCCCCAGTGACGAAGGTAGACCTAGGATATATAATCGAAATGGATTTAAGGTATACAATTATACTGAAACTGAAATCACAGATAGTTTTTTTACACTTTTCAGTAAAGGTATGAAATATATCCCAACAACAGGTTTCAATTTATTCGATACTATTAAAGAGATCAAGCTATACTGCCGCAGATTGAATTTGGCTATATTTTTTAAGAACAAGACTGAAGGGTTAAAGGAAAATGAAAACGAAAGCAAACTGGTTAAAAGAAGTACTTTTATACCACCTCCCAATCCATGAGGTTGCTATATATGAACAGGCAATTTGCAAAGAAGTATATGAACTATATAACAACCTTAGGAAACATAAAGTTAATGATAAAAACATGAAAGATAACTTGACCAGTGAGGAAAGAAAAACATTAGAGGAAGTTATATGTAATAAAGATATACGAGTCATGAAACCTGACAAGGGAAGAGGGATTGTTCTATATGACAAGGCTGAATATAACAGTGTGGTGCAAGAGATACTATTCCATTCAGGAAACTATGAGGAGATATCAGTTAACCAGGTAAATATCGGACATAGACGTATCGATCTGGTCATAGAAGAATATCTTTTAGATAGTAGAATAAATGAAGAAATTTACAATTTCATTAGAAATGAATATCCGCTGGCTAGAATAGTATGTATTCCGAAGATCCACAAGTGTTTGAGACAACCGCCATTTAGACCCATTATTTCAGGCTCTAAGTCCAAAACGTTCAACATGGGGGTCACCATTGATCATTGGACAAAACATATCTATGGGAATGTTCCACATCTTATTAAGGATTCGTGGCATTTTCTTAGTAAGTTAGCACCAGAAATATGGAGCAATGATATCACATTTATAACCATAGATGTTAAAGATCTTTTCTCGTGTATTCCGATAGAAAAAGGGCTGGAATATTTTGGGAACAGCTTGAGAAAATATTCAACCCTTTCTTGGGACAAAATTCTACTCATTGTGAGTATGATGAGCCTCATATTAGAACATAACTATATTGAATTCCAAGGAGAACTCTTCAGACAGATAAAGGGGACGGCTATGGGTGCATTATGTGCACCCATATATGCAAATTTAGTTATGCTTGAATGGGAGAACCTCTTTCTATTTTCTAGTGAATATTACAAAAACATCTCCCTATACACGATTCTTGGATGATTTGTTCATTATCTGGAAAGGAAAGAAAGATATTATACCAGACTTCATAAAATATATCAATAGCACTACAGAGTTCTTAAAATTTACACATACAGTGGAAAATAAGGGAATAGCGTATCTGGATACATATATAAGTAATAATGGGACAGGTTTTACATCGAAACTATTCAGGAAACAAACATATTCCAATGACTTTATCCATTTCGAAGCTGCCATCCTCCCCACATTTTCAAAAATGTAGTAAAAGGACAATGTGTAAGAGCAGCTCGAATGTCATCAACAATGGAGATTATGACGGAAGAACTAGGACACATATATGAATTATTCAAGGAAAGAGACTATCCAGAAGATATGTTAGACGATGTGGTGCAATATGTTAGACTAGAATGGGGAAAGAAATATCACCCATTATTAGGATATGAAGCATTTAGTGAGAGGATAAATAAGATATCTGAAAGAAGAGTATGCGTAATTATGTACAATACACACTAATTTAATTAAGGAGATTTTAAATAGATATTGGACGCTATTGTATAACACTGAAGATATAGGAAGTATGGTGGGACCCCAGCCACTAATAGTACACAAACGGGTAAGAATTTAAAGAGGATAGTTGAAAGCGGTGAATATAGATGTAATAAGGACAACATTGGAAAGGGTACAAATAGATGCGGTACATGCACACAATGCAAATATATCAATGAAGATAAACATGTGAAATTAGAGAATGTTATTAAAAGTACATGTAAATTTAGAGCTGGCAATTGTAATAGTCAGGGAGTTGTATACTTAGCTAAGTGTGTATTCTGTTCTGCATATTATATAGGCAAAACAGAGAGAAAATTGAAAACCCGTATATATGAACACACTTATAAAATAAAGAAAGAAGACGACAAAAACGCACTTAGCAAACATGTCAAAGATAAAGGTAAAGAACACACATTTAAATTTGCCATCCTGGAAGTAGTGGACAGAACAATAGGTAGTGGCAACTGGAAAGCGAAGTTAGGTGCTATGGAAAGCAAATGGCAAATTTGCCTTGATGCCACTACGTACCCTGGATTGAATGAGTACATCAGTTTAAAACCATTTTTGACATTAGGGGATTAACATTGTTTTATATATTTATATAACAATATAAATTTTTAATGTAATAATATTTTAATAAAATTTTTAATATAATCATATTTAGGAGTGACAAATATGTGGTATATACATGAAATTTACAAAATCAGAAATGTAAATACTTATTATTATATATATAGCTATTTATATTGTTATATTATTATTTATATATTATTATTTATATTTATGTTTTTTGTTATAACACAATGCTATTTTCATTGTTAATTGAATTTATGCTAAGGGCAATACATACTAAGTATGCATTATTAATTCAGATATAGTTTTTAAGCATTTTAAAGAAATTTTGTATACATATTGTTAGCATATGAAGTTTTATCGAATGCATTCAATTAGTTAGTTAATGAGTTTATTAATTGATAGATTTGGCGCCAAAAGTAGTATAAAAGTAGATGTATTTCTGTTTGTTGTAGGTTCTGAAGAAGTCTGTCATAAACAGATGAAAGCGCTCAACCTGTGTTGTTCATTTGCAACTTGCAATTTTGTGTTTGTAGCAGTTGTGCTTTGGTGATTAAAGCTTTTGAAAAATCCTTTGTATTAGTGTTTGGATTCGTTAGTAAGAGAGAGACATACTAACAGTATCACCGTGTGGATTGTGCCCTGTTCGAGCTAGGAGCAGCAGAGATCGGTCTTGGTACTTTGGTAATTCATTCTACATTTACTTCTGAGCTTATCTATAATGCCCGAGTGGGGTATTGTATCAAAGGCTTTTGCGAGGTCCAGGTAGGCTGTGTGGATGACCTTCCCCTCGTCAATGGCCCTGGTGACTGTTTCAAAGAAATCAACCAGGTTTAAAAGGCAGGATCTGCCCTTAACAAAGCCGAACTGGGTAGGATCCAGTGTCTGTAGGTCCCCAATATCTTCATTTATGAGGTCCATGATGATCATTTCCATAGCTTTGCAGACCAAGCTAGTCAGGCTTATGGGGCAATAGTTTCCAGGATCTGTTGAGGCACCATCTTTGTGGAGAGGGACCACTGTTGCTGTATGCCACTCTTTGGGTACATATCCTGTAGTAAGGCTGAGACTGAACAATAGTTTTATGTTTGGGTTTAGCTCTTCTTGGAGTTCATGTAGGATGCAGCCCTGGACACCGTCTGGTCCCATTGATGCTGTGTTTTTTGCTTTGGTGAGGGTGGCTCTTACCTGAGCATCTGAGATGTCAGCGGCTGCACTCTGCTGGGATATAGGGAGGAGAAGTTTGCACTGAACCTGTCAGTTAGGATGTTGGCAATGTCTGTGGGTTCAGTGTATTTTTTGTCATTTTGGACTAATTCTGAGCATATCTGGGAATTCCCACCCAGGTTCCTAACATAACTAAAGAAAGCCTTGTGATTATCCTTAGTGTCCTGTGCAATTTTCTCTCAAGCTGGCCTTAGATGATTTTATGAGTGTGCCCGTAGTTTTTGCTAATACTGATCAGCGATGCCTTCCCCTTTGGGATTTTGCTCTATCATCATGAGTCCTCAACCTTTGTATAGTTTGTTTATGGTTGGGTCCCAGGACGCCTGGATTGGGTCTTGGTTTTATTTGGGATTGCATGATCCATGCATTCCTGAAGGTGTTCATAGAATGTGTTTATAAAGGATTCTGCAGTCTGGGCCATATTTTCCACAGGCCCGGGAGCTTTGAAGGATTCCAAGTCGGTTTTGAGGAGTGTGAAATTTGCTTTAGAGAAGTTTTTCACTGTGGTTTTCTGGGCAGGGTGTGGGGTGAGGATGTGAATATCCAGTGAGATTAGTTTATGGTCTGATCTTACCAGTGAGGGATACAATTCTGGTCTGGAGCATAGAGCCCCCATGTTGGTGATGATCAGGTCCAGTATGTTTTCCCCTCTTGTGGGAGTGGTAACAAGTTGTTCCATAGCATTTGAGTTTATAAATTCTAGGAACCTTTGGGCTAAGGTGTTGGAGCTAGAGTAATGCTCCCAGTCTATGTTTGGGTAGTTGAAATCTCCCAATATAATGGTGTTTGGAGAGACCTTCATATTTTCCAGTGTTCTCAGGAAGTCCGAGTGGGGTTCCTGGGTTTGGGAGGGTGGTCTGTAGCAGGCTATAAACTGGAAGGCAGTTTTACCCAGTTTTACCCACTGTTAGTTGCACATGGATAGTCTCTGATGCTTCGTGCAGTGCCACCAACCTGGAGGTATGGGTATCTTTGACGAATATTGATACTCCCCCTCCTTTTGTAGTTCGGTCCAAGTTTTGGGGCCGAAAAGCATGGTATGAGGTATAACCTGGTAGTGCTGAGGTGCTCTCGGGAGCCTTGAACCTGGTTTCTGTTACTGCACAGATATCGATGTTCTCCATGCTAAGGAGAGTTTCGAGTGCGTGCATCTTGAGGTTTAGACTTCTGGCGTTGAGTAGCATTACTCTTAGTTTCTTATCCCTTGTGATACCTATGGAGGTGGGTTTGTCTTTTGAGCCTTGCCTAAAAAAGGCACTATGGGGGTGGCAAGAGCCTTTGCCAATATCCAAAAGCCATGGGGTGACAGGTGCAAGCCGTCTCTAGCGAAGCATCGTGGCTTGTCGAGCATGTCATCCCAGGCTGACAGGCATTGGATCCCCTTTGAATGACACCAATACTTAAGCCAATTGTTGAAATTGATCATCTTGTCTTCATATTGTGGCATCATTCTTGGTGAGGGTAAGATGCTACTCAAGGTCAGGGTCATACCGGCCTGGGCTACATGCTCAGAGAGCTCCTCTATGTCTCTTTTCATGTAGTCCAGGGAGGTACATCTCAGGTCATTCACACCAGCATGGACAATGACTGAGTCATATTTGTACTTGCCTTGGAGTGACCTGATTGCTTGTGTTATGTGGTCGGATCCTAGCGCCCGACAGACAGCTCACCATGACCTTCTCCTTGGTCAGCCTGGTGAGCGGGACGTCAGTGTGCCTGAGGCTAGAGTCACCTATTACAAGTGAATCAGGTGTGTTGTTTAGTTGTGACTGTTCGGCACACTGGCTTTGTGAGCTATGTGTTGCACGTGTTTTGTTTTGGGGTAGCGGTTGCTTGGGTGTCTGCTTTGGAGGTCTCTGCTGCTTAGGCAGATTTTTATTTAGAGCCTCTGAGTATGTTTTTGTGTGTTTATGTGTTTGGTTTGCTGTCGTGGTAGGTCTATGTGAGACTGGAATTGTAGTGAGTGTGGTTTCCTTCTCCTCCTGACTGGTTACACCAGTACTGAGTTGAGAGAGCTTAGTCTCCAGTTTGGCTATATGTTTGCATCCCTCACATGTGTTGGAATTTGTTGGGAGGAGGAGAGGGTTGTCTGTGCACATGAGGCAGTTGTAACATTGCCTCAAGATTCCCAGATTCACCAGCTGGACAGGAGAGGAGATTGACAACTGACCTTTGGACATGCTAGAATAGTATTGGGAATTCCTTTATAATTGAAAAAAAGGGCCAATGGGGAACAAGGTACTCAAGGTAATGATTGATAAAGGTATGAGGAGTGGCCCAAGTTGCAGCTGCACATATGTCATGTAAAGAGGCTCTGGCATGGAAGGCAGCAGAAGTTGCCACTGACCTTGTTGAATGAGCCTTGATGGTAGTTGGCAAAGAAGTATTGTGTACCGAATAAATACGGGTCACAGTGTCTTTTAACCATCTAGCCAATGTGACCTTGACAACAGCACATCCTAATCTAGATCCAGAAAAAGCCAAAAATAACTGGTCTGATTTACGGAAAGATTTAGTCCTTTGCAAATAGAAACAGAGTTGTCTGTGTACATCTAGGGTATGTAGGCAGTACTCTCCCTCATTAGAATGATCAGGAAAAAACACTGGCAATTCAATGGTCTGATTAATAGACATTTCAGAAATGACTTTTGGCAAGAAGGAAGGGTTAGTTCTTAAGGATACCCTGTCTGGATGAAAAATCATGTATGGACTCTTTGTACATAGGGCCTGAAGCTCAGAGATACGTCTGGCAGAAGTAATAGCGACCAAAAACAAGGTCTTCCATGACAGATATTTGAGGTTGCATGAAGCAGCTGGTTCAAAAGGGGGCAATTTCAGAGCTTGAAGAACTAAAGATAAATCCCAAGGTTGAATAGGTTCCCTGAAAGGGGGTTTCAGATGATTCACACCCTTTATGAAGGCTTTACATAACTTGTGAGACATGAGGGAGGAGTCTTGGACATTCTCGTGGAAATTAGAGATCGCAGCCAAATGTACTCTAATGGTAGATGCTGACAGCCCCGATTGAAAAAGGGCAGTTAGATATTAGAGTACCATCGACATTGGTGCTGAAAAGGGATCAATTTCCTTATCTTTCAGCCAACAGGTAAATCTTTTCCATTTGCCTAGATAAGTCATTCTAGTGGAGGGCTTATGAGATGCAATAAGAATGTCCCGTACTTGTGAGGGAAGATCATTTTGCCTGGAAATCAAGGGAATTGGAGGAGCCAAGCTGTGAGCTTCAGACTGTGCAGGTTTGGGTGAATCAGATTCTGTGGATGGGAGATCAACTCCGAGGTTGGATGAAGAATTCATGGTTGATCTAGCAGGTGAGGCCACAGAAAGAGGAACAAAATCTGACGAGGCCAATATGGAGCAATAAGGATCACTTTGCTCTTCAATCGGCGAGCTTTCTTTAGAAACTGGGGAATGAGGGAAGTGGGTGGGAAGACATAAAGAAGACCCGAGGGCCAATCGTGAACTAGAGCTTCCCTGGGTGACTGTCCCGGAGGGGGAATCAGGGCAAAGTAGTTTCTGCATTTGAAGTTGGTCAGGGATGCAAAGAGGTCGCAGCACGGATGGCCCCAATGGAGGAAGATCTCCACTGCTATGAGAGGATTCAGGGACCACTTGTGAGGTTGAAGAATGCACCTGCTGAGTCTGTCTGCTATCACGTTGGAACTCCCGGGAATGTGCGTAGCTAGAAGAAAGTGGTTTTTAGCCATCGCCCATTGCCATATCCTCATGGCCTCTCGACAGAGGGGGTAGGATTTGGTTCTGCCCTGTTTGTTGATGTACCAGACTACCGCCATGTTGTCTGATTGTATCGCAATTGTCCCTGATGGCAGCAAGGGATGGAATGCCTGCAACGCCAGAAGTACCGCTCTCTGCTCTAAAACATTTATATGCAGATGGGCCTCCACTTCGGACCAAGTGCCTTGGACTGTCTGACCCTGACATAGCCCTCCCCACCCCATCAGGGAGGCGTCCGTGGTCACTGTAGCCTTGGGCTTCTGAGGGGAGTAGGGGCAAGACCATCGTGATGGGTTGTGGTTCAACCACCACTTAAGATCTTGTTTGCATCTCTGAGTTATGTGAATCTTGGCTGAAAGGGGAAGCTGGAAAGGATACCATTGGGTGAGCAGTAGCCATTGTAGAAGCCTCATGTGAAACCTGGCTAAGGGGACAATGGTGATGCAAGCTGCCATGGAGCCCAACAGCTGCAGGATCAAGTGAGCTGTGGACTTTTCCATTGAAAGAACTTATAACAGTTGCTATTTGATTCTTGATATTCTGTGTTTGGCTATGGACGCTCTGCAAGTTTTTGAGTCCAAAATGACCCCTATGAATTCTGTGGACTGAGAAGGGGTGAGATTGGATTTCTGCCAGTTTATTGTTATGCCCAACTTTTCGATAGTATTGAGAGAGTATGCCATGGCTTCCTCCAATAGGTGTCTGGTGGGGGCGGAGAGGAGCCAGTCGTCTAGATATGGAAAAACCTGAAAACCTTGAAGTCACAGGTGAGCTGTGACAACTGCCATGCACTTTGTAAACACTCTGGTGGCTGTAGAGAGTCCAAAGGGCAGTACTCTGAACTGGTAATGACTGGCTCCTGCACAAAAGTGCAGGAATCTTCTTGATGGTCTGTCCACCTTTATGTGGTAGTACGCATCCTGAAGATCTATTGAGCACATCCAATCATCTTTTTCCAAGAGAGGAATGATAGACTGTATAGTGACCATCCAAAATTTTTGCACACTCCCAAATTTGTTTAGCGCACTGAGATCCAAAATTGGTCTCCAGTCCCCGGTTTTCTTTGGCACCAAAAATAGTCTCGAGTAGAATCCGGATCCTATCTGGTCTGTTGGGACTACTAGGATGACTCTTTTGTTTAACAGCTTTGTAATCTCTAGAGCTGCTTCTTCCCTTTGACTGAGTGGAACATTGGGAAATCTTGATGGAGGGACAGGACAAAGTTTGAAGGGGATCTTGTAACCTCTGGTTATTCTCCTTTGTACCCAAGAATCATTGGTAATGGTTAGCCAGGCAGAAGGGTACAAAGAGAAACGTCCCCCAACCACTTCCAGAGGAAAGGGGTCGGGCCGCTCTTCAGGAGAGCTGGTAGGATTGCCCAGAGAAGGAATCTCTGGAACCCTGATTACGCGGACACCCTCTTCCCCAAAAGGGGCATCTTCCTTGTGAATTTCCCCCTCTGCCCCTAGGGGAAAAATCAGCCTGTGTGTCACGGAAAGGACCCTGAGATTTTCTGTACCACATCTTCCTGCTCTTTTGGTTTCTGGAGAAAGCACATTGGGAGGAAGAATAATGGACACCTACGGCAGACAGGTTCTTACCGTCCTGTTCACACCTGGCCAATGTAGTTTTGACTTTGGGTCCAAACAAGGTGGAGGACTCGATGGGAGCATTGAGAAAGGAAGCCTTGAAGGGTTCTGCGAAATTACACAAGTGCATCCAGGCATGTCGTCTCAAAACAATGCCTGAACTTGCTGCTCTAGATGCTCCTTCTGATGCGTGGGACACCAAGCGCATGGAGGAATTTGAAATTGATTCAATAGTGGCCAGCTGAGAGGCCACTTTGTCACGGACCTCATCAGACACGGCACCTGCCAAAGTTTCAGAGAGCTCAGATACTAGGTCTCTTTGAAGCCTGGGGAAGTGTGCCATATAATTCAGGGACCTGATAGCAATGGTCGCTGATGCAAAGGTACGCTTCCCTATCCTATCCAATGCCCTGGACTCTTTGTTGGGTAGATGGACAGTCTGGCTTTCCTCTTCTGCCAGGTCTTTCTTAGTTGCGGCTGCCACCACCAGAGCATCTACAGGGAGGCCTTTAGACCAATGAGGTTCAGAAGCAGGGGGCGACAAGATTTTGTCTGGCCTCCGGGAATGGCCTCAACAGTATCAGGGGTCTTCCATGCACGCTGCACAACGAACCGGACCAGTTTTTCTGCAGGTGGGGTAACCCAGGAGGTAGGGGGCCAGGCGTGAAAAGCCTGCAGGAACACAGACTCCTCAGAAGTCGGGTTAGAGGATTGCCATTCACCTCTCTGTTTAAGGATTTCTAGGATATTACCAAAGGATACGTCAGAAGGTGAACGAGGGGACCCTTCCCCATCATCAAAGTCTTTGTCTTCAGTGAGAGACTCCTCAGTGGAGTCCATATGCTTCCTCTTGCACGAAGGATTTCCGATGAACTTCCTCAGAGGGAAACACTGGGGAAGACAACACCAAGGAAGTATCCTGTGGGAGTATATCCTGAGACCTCTGCACCCGGTGTCCACTAGAAGCAATGTGTGTGTACATAGTGGTCCAGAGGAGGATGGTGAGATAGCAAGCACAGTATCGGCGGTAGACGCCAAGGTCTTCTCCATGACTGGGAAGACAGGTCCACTAGAAGAGGGGTAAGTGCCCAAGGGGGAAGTCACCTCTCCCCTAAGTGATCCAGCCTGCTGACTGGGAGTCCCAGGATGGCTGAGAAAACCCAAATCCTGGGTTGTAGCAAAATTTTTCTGCCATGAAGGCAACTGCGGTTCCTTAGAGAGATCTATAAAGGGAACCGTAGAGGGGGAAGACTGTGCTACATCAATAGATTTCAAGGGAGAAGGATAGGTCTTGAGAGGTGGAATTCCTCTGGCCAAAAGCACTTGACCCACAAGTCACAATACGTCATGTTGGGAGAGGCTTCTGGTAGATCTCACAGAAACAGCTGAGGGGGAAATAGGTCTATCTAGAGATGAGGGCAGGTCGGTACCCATCTCAGTAGACTGCACCAAAAACAACGGTGCTGTAAAGGACTGCACTACAGGTGTCTGCACCGAGGACGTCATCGGTGCAGATGTAATGGTCTGCACCGACGAAAAGGTCAGTGCCAAAGTAGTTGTCGGTGCCGAGGTTGGAACCGATAAAATGGTAAACAAGGACTGAGCTGTTGGTTCTGAAACAATGGTAGTCTACGCCGACTGTCAGGTCGGTGCTGGTAAAGAAGTCTGAACTGAGGGGACCCTCGGTTCCAATACAGCAAAGGACATCGGTCCCATAGACATAGTTGGTGCTGAGGACTTTTTCGGAGCCGAAGATCTAGGCGCCAAAGGTGTCTGGTCCGAGAGGGTCAGATCCAAAGCAGAGATCTTTGCTTTCTTTCTTGATTGATGAGAGTGCCCAGCCGGGGACGAAGGAAGAGATTTAGTCTTAGAAGCATCCTCAGACTTATTTTTATGGGATCTTGGAGGGGTTGAGGCCTCCGACCCAGAAATAGCCTCTGAAAAGGGAGACTTTAGTAACCCTTTCAGCAAAAGTTTATTTTTCCTCTCTATCAGTGTCTTGTTGGAAAAATTCTTATAAATCCCACATGGTGGGTCAACAGTTAAGTGAGGTGCATCTAAACAGAAAACACACAAAGAATGTGCATCTGAAGTAGGTAGTTTATGTCCACAATCATAATCGCTTTTAAAACCAGTACTACCTTTTTTATCTGTCATGTTAAAGGAAAAGCAAATACCAACAATAATACAAAAACAGAAAATTACTCGAATGAAAGAAAGGAAAGGCTATCTACCAACTATGGTAATCAACTGATACCTTACATCAGATAAAAAGGGTGAAAGTGACTAAAAATGTTTAGAAAACTGAAAGAAAAGGGAGTCGCTAAATGTAATAAGGTAAGAGAAATCAGAAAAATCAACTTTTCTGAGAGAAAAAGTCCTTATTTTGAAATAAAAGGGCAAAAAAAGGTTTCACTTAGCTTAAGAGCAACAGCCTGACACGACCTGATGGCGACATGGCAAACTCAATCTGGGGTAACAGGGAGAGGGGGATTATGGGTAAGAGATTGCTTAGCTCGAGAGTTTATCACTGGCGCGAGCTTGGTATATGGCTGGCTCAGTTCCGATATCGGAACCGTAACCCATACGTAAGGAAGTGGACAAGGATTAACAATATCAGATTAGAACTTCTTACATGCTAGTGCATTCTTAACTTCCATACTATACAAAATTTACAACTGGTTAAAATACTTGAATTATGACCAAAATTAAAGAATGTAAAGTTATGTATGGGGAGCATGACTTTCTTTAAGCACCACACAGGATGCATATTGGCAAACCTGCCCACACTTTCACCTCACAGTTGTCTGCCTCCTTAATTCAAACCCATAGTCATTATGTTTTTATGAATATGTATAAGCAACTCTCAAAGGTTTCTTACTACATATAGTTTTTGTGAAAGTAATAAAAGAATACTGAAAAAAAAGTCCCACAACAACACATCTATCATGTAGGGCTGTCACTGCCTGTATACCCCCTCCACCAAGTGTTGTGAGTTATACAAAACTTGTGAGTTAATCACGTTGTCTTTTATTGTTAATTATTTAATGGTTTAGTTGTTGAAGGTGGTTGGAATACAAATATGTATGTCTTCTTTATATTTTATTTTTTATTTTTATTTTTTCACTATTAAAGGATGTCGTGGTGGGTGTAGAAGGGAGTGACAGCTTCCTTGCTGGAAGCCAGAGTACAAATCTCTATCTTCTCTTTATGTTCTAATGAGCTGAAATTATATGGCTGTCCATCAGCCAGTGTCGGTCACCTGAAGACGCATGCATGCATGAAAAAAATTATGTGGAATGCTTATTTACTTAATTAATTAATTAATTAATTAATTACAATTTGGTAACTGGGGTATGTGGACTGTTGCAGTGAGCCTTTTCAGCCTCAATCCAGGCTCAAGTGTAATAAACAGTGCAAGTAAACTTAAGTTATACACTTCAGATATGATAGAGAGTTAAAGTTTACATAGTTACCAAACTGTAGAAAGCGCATATACAATTATTATACAGTTTTTATAAAGTGGAATTTTATACAGTTCTTATACATTTGTAATAAAGTAGCAGGTTGACATTAGGTTTTATCAGTTTACATAGATTAGAATATAGTTTAGCTACATGAAATTGCTTCTTAAAGATTCAAAATTTAATTTCTTTTAAAAAATTAAATGGAAGTGAGAAAAAAATAGAGACTTACAGTGGCAGTCATCGAGACTAAGAGGAGAACATAGGAGTACGAAGAGTTAAATGGCAATGGAAAATAGCTGAGAGTGTAAGGATTTTCAGCTTTATAAAGAGAGTTTCCATTATTCTTATAGCATATACAAACATCATCCTTGTGGAGGTACTCATAAAGGGACTTCTTAAACTCTGTCTGAGTATCTTAATGCCTTGTTTCAACTGGTAGTTTGTTTCAGAGAGCTGTGGTTGATCATCTTGGTGGGAGACTTCAATGCCCACATCAGGGAGGACAGGTCCAGTTGGGAAGAAATGATGGGTAGATTTGGCCATGCAAACATGAATGATAGCCTACACCTTCTTTCCTTTGCTGCATCAAATGATCTCATTGTAGGAAATAGCGATTTGCAGCATCCCTGCAAACACCAGCTCACAAGGTAAAACCCATCCAGTGAGGACTCGGCCATATTAGACTGCATCTTGGTCAACTCCTACTTCTGATCATCTCTCAAGAATATCTGTGCTATGCAAGAACCTGACTGTGGCTTTGGTAATTTCTTCAGGCATGCCATGATACAGCTTCGCTTACAGCCTGCAAAGTGCATGTTACTTCCGCCAACCAGGCTGGACTGTTGGCAACTGATGGTCCCCACCCGCAAACAGGAATTCCAGATTGCAATGTCTAACTGGTTCAGAGTATTGGCCCAAACAGAGGATGTGGATGAGGCAGAAAAGCAGATGTCAAACTCCATCGTGGAATGTGCCAAATCTCTGTCTACCCATCCACCACTGAAAGCAGCCATGGATGTCTGATGAGTGTCTGAATCTCATAGCCCAATGGAAGCAGGTGAAGCTGTCAAATACCAACAATACTAGTAGCTCAGTCGAGAAGTCCACTAGAGGGTGAAAGCAGAAAGGGAAGCATATTGGAGTTAGGTGGTATCCAACCTTGAGGAGGCAGCATCCAGACATGAGTACCACATCCTGTATACCACCTTCAAACAATTGAATGGGAAGACCAAACCCACCAGCGACAACATCAAAAAAGCAGATGGGACATTCATGCACTCACCTTGTGAATGCCTGAAACATTGAAGGGAATTCTTTCAAAAGCTTTACAACCATGACTCACCTCATGGACCAATGGTCAGTCCACCACCCATTGATCTCCCTGAGACCCTAAAGACTGATCCAAAATCAACAGTTGAAGAATTGAAATCAGCTATCGCTATCAGGACACTGAGAAATGGCAAAGCACCAGGAGTAGATCAGGTCACTGTGGAAGCAATCAAGGCTGGAGATGATATCCTACTCCACCAACTCCATGCACTGATCGAGCTGCTATGGGTTACAGAACAAATACTATCCACATGGAAGAAGGCCATCATTGTAACCATCCACAAGAAGGGGGACAAAAGAGAATGCAAGAACTACCACAGCATCAGCCAGCTCTCCATCATCGACAGTCTTTATGAAGATCATGCAATCCAGACTGCAGAAATACCATGAGCAAACCAGCAGGGAAGTACGGGACAGATTCAGAGTGAACAAAGGATGCTGCAATCAAATTGTCACCATCCGTCAGCTAATGGAGGAGTGAATGGGTGGACATAAAGTGTGGACAATGTACAGTTATCATCTTTATCGATTTCAAGTCCACATTTGACTATATCCACTGGTCTGCCCTGTGGAAGACATTGGAAACTGAGCATGTGTCGAAGAAAATCATCAGACTCCTTCAAACGTTGTACAATGGTTCATCCATTCAGGTGCACATTCAGAACAATGTCTGAAGAGCTTACCATCCACACTGGGGTCTGTCAAGGGAATGTGATTTCTCCATTGCTGTTCGACATAGTGGTGGACGCCATCATGAGGAGAGTATTTGTGGGTAGGAACGAAGTCCAGTATGATGAAGCCCATTCTGTGACTGACATGATGTTTGCCGATGACTGTGCACTTTTCACATACAGTGATGCTGAGGCTGCAGATATCCTCTACAACGTCAATCTTTACAACATTGTCCACATCACCCAGTCATATGGCCTATGGATAAATGCTGACAAGACCAAAGTGATGGCAACTGATGTGTCACAAGCCACCATCCACCTCAGGGGAGATCAAATTGAACAAACACATGAATTCAAGTGTCTGGATTCTCTAGTCCAGGAGAAGAAGGAGGCATCAACAGCTGAAGTCCATAGCATGATTGGACAAGCCACCACAGCATTTGCCTCGCTCAAATAGCCTCTGTGGAAGAGGACAAACATCTCTTTCATCACCAAGATTCTCCTTTTCCAGGCACTGATCTTGCCAATTCTCCTATATGGATCAGAAATGTGGATCCAGCTCAAGCCAGACCTGAACAAGCTTTAGGTTTTCCAAATGCGATGCCTGCACCAAATCTTGGGAATCTCACTTCTTGACCGCATTAGAAACCAGAACAGCTGGACCAGATGTGATCAGCAGCCAAAGATTAACAAACAGATCCAGAACAGGAGGCTGCATTGGTTTGGACATGTGTGCAGGATGGACACCCACCATTTGCCTTATAGACTATTATCGAAAGAGCACCCCACGAACTGGAGAGCTCACAAATATGCACTGACGAATATGTGGATTGAACAGGTTTTAGAGGACCTGAGAAGCCAGCAACTCAACCTAGCGGAGCCCAGAAACATTGCCATGGACCGAACCGCATAGAAAGGCATCATGAAGGAAGTCCGGAATCAAGCAGCACTCTCAGCAGCATAGCAACTACTGGGTCAACCACCTATGCTGGCTGCCAGCTAGGGACAAAAGATGAAGAGAAGATGATATCTCCCAATCCGCAGTCATCTGCAAACTTGGTCAGCCAAAGGCCCTTGACATCATTTATTTAATTTGTTTGTTGACATTTGTTTACCAGGAATGTCCACTCGGTCATTCTAGCCCATTTTCAGTGGCGGTCCGGGGAGAAAAGCTCCATAGTAACAGGTAGAGATGACAACATATTAAAGTATTGTTCACAGTAATAAGTATCATGACACAAACTACAACCTGCCTATATACATATAAACTTATAACTTGCACATAAAAGCAGTACAAAAGTTTCATAATCTTGTGTTTACATAGGAAAGTATTTTCATAGAAAGAAGTGACCCAATGAGACAAAAATACAATTTGCAAAAAGCAGTACATAAGTTTCATAACCTTGGTATTTGCATAGAAATGTATTTACATAGAATAAAGTGACCATTATCAAAACCATGTATACCTCGAATAAGGGGTACAAAGTTACAGAGGGCTATAGAGGTGAATTTGGGTATAGACAGAGTTTTGCTATTTTATCAGTAGGTTAAAGCTTGGGTAACTGCTGAAGCAGGAGTTGAGCAGTTACATTTCCATGTAGAGTTGAGGTGGCTGTGGGGGGCAGCTTTGAAGATAGCTAGTGATGGTTGTAATCGGACTGGAGCTGGAAGGTTGTTCCAGATTTTGGAGATGGTCCATGAGTATAGTAACTGGCCTGCAGGGAGTTTTTGGCTTGTGTATTTGGAGCAGATATTGGTGCTCAGAGCAAAGAGGATGGGCTGGATTATATAGGGAAAATATGGAGCTTAGAGCTGGACAATTGTGAGGTTTATAGATCCGTTTATGAGCAGTGGAAAGCTGGAGAAAGAGAAGATAGTGGGGGAGCTCGAGCCATTTCATTTGCTTTAAGGCAGTACAGTGGTGAGTAGAGTGACAACTATTTGTGGTGAATTTAGCAATTTTGTTCTAGCAAGTGTTTAATCTGGCCATGAGGGAAGACTGCAGATTGGTTAGTAAGGGGGCCCCATAAGTTAGTGAAGGTAGAAGGTAAGATAGTGCTAGTGCTTGTTTGGAAGGGAGGGAGAGGAATTTGTTATGTCTATATAGCAGCCCAAGTTTGTTTTGGGTCTTACTAATACTGTTTTGGATATGGTGATCAAATTTAAGGTTTTCATCAATAATTACTCCTAGCAGTTTAGTGTTGGTAACTACTTCAATTTGGGTGGAGTTATGAGAGAAAATTTCAAGGTCAGCTTTGTTTGTGGGTGAGTTTCTCTTGGAGTGAAGATTCTAAGTTTGTTTTCTGGGGGGATTTAGGGAAAGGAGTTTTTTGTGTAGCCAGGATTCTACTGAGGAAAAGTAGCTTGGGCAATTTGTTTTAGAGTGTTAACATTATTGGCTGAGCAGACTATAGTGGAGTCATATACATACTGGATTAGGGTTAAGCCCTGCAAAATAGCTTGGTGGAGATTATTGATACATTTTTCCAATTAACAGCAGGCTCTCTGTTGGCAAGGTAGCTACTAAACCAGTTAAGGGAGTGAGGAGATAGGCCTATACTACAAAGCTGAGAGAGGAGAATGGAGTGGGAGATTGCATCAAATGCTTTCAATAGGTCTAAGAAAAGTGTTGATACAATATTTCCTGTGTCACGGGCTTTGACTATATCCAAGAAAGAAATGAGAACAGTGGAGGTGCTGTATCCCAGGCAGAAACCATGCTGTGTGGAGGAGAGAATGTTGTGCTGTAAAAGGAAGTCTAAAAGTTGTTTCTAAATGCATTTTTTCTAGGATTTTGGAGATTAGGGAAAGTACAGCAATAGGACGAAAGCTGGAGATGTCGGCTGAGGGACCACCTTTATGGAAAAAAGCTATAATACTACCCCTCCATAGACTGGGGACATAGGATTCCTGGATATGTTTATTAATCAGAATGCTTATGGAATAAGGCACTGAGTCTGCAGATAGTTTAAGAAATTTAGCAGGAATGTTATCAGCTGAGTTTGCGCAGGGCTTTAATTGAAGAAGTAGTTTTTTGATATAAGAGGTAGGGATAGGAGAGAGGTTGAAGGGTGGATGGGTAGTTGTATAGATGTTCTTTTGGTGGTGAGTTTCAGTGGGTGGAGAGATCTGGTCATTAGAATAAGGGCAGTGTGGGATGTTTTGAGGTGGACTATGAGGTAGAGAGAAGTAATAGAGGGGTTTGGGAGAGGAGGGAGAAGGTAGAGGTAATATTGGCAATGGTGTCAATGAAGTACAAGTTGAAAATACTAGCCATTTGTTCAGGAGGTTTTTCAGGATGTGGGCAAGGACTGGGTTTTGTGCCAGGGGACAGGCAGTTGTTAATAGAGGCACAGAAGGATTCTGGGTTACTATTTCTACGATTTTGTTGGTTCCAGAAGTAGTACTGCTTGTCCTTAGCAATGAGTTTTTTGGCTTGGTTATAGGGCTCTTTGTATTGAATAAGTTTGGATGTACTCTTAGAGTTAACCCATGCTTTCCATGCTTTGTCCCTATTCTGCATGATTTCTTTGGTTGTTTTGCTTAGCCATGGGGCGTTACCTGTTTTAGTTTTTTTGTATCTAGAAGGAGCTAGACTATCTAGTATTGCTAGGAAAGAGTTATTGAAGTAGTGTACTGCATCGTTCAGGGGGAGAGTTTCAAGGATTCTCCAGTTTATGCTTTTTAGGGTACTGCTAAATGTACTAGGGTTGAAATTAGAGAGGTTTTAAGCTAATTTAATATTATGTTTTTTGGGAAGGCTGAGCATGCTTGGATTGGGAAAGCAGGGATATGATCACTAATAGAGTTAGGCAAAGTGCCAAAGGAAATTAATTTGGATGGATTTGATGCTAGAATTCAGTCAAGGATGGATCCTACATTGGTTTTGTTGTTCTACCTAGTAGCATTATTAATAAGCTGAGTGAAGTGGAAAAGGTTCATACTGGTAGAAGACTAGTTATAAAAGCAAGAAGACCAATCGATATTCATGTCCCTGAGGACAATCGTTTCATTTTTTATGTTATAGGAAAGCCAAGATAATATATCCTCTAGTGTTGGAATGTTGTTCCCAGGTGGGATATATAGCACAGTAATACAATGTTTTTTTGTATGGTTAATTTCAAGAAAGGAGATTAGAATCTCGACATTTTGGAATTTAGGAATGTGACCTTTGTATGGGGTAATATTGAGGGTATCAGGGTAGATGAGGGTTATGCCACCTCCTTCTTTAGGACAAGATTAAAGGCTACAAATTCTGATTGAATATGGGAGATTTTACCTCTGAGAAGTAGATGCCAAATAGGAGCTGTCTCAGCACGGAGCCCTGAGGTACTCCGTTGGTGACCAGTTTCTTAGTAGAGGTGGTCTCATCAAGACTTACTTCCTGGATTCTGTCTGTGAGCCAGCTGGTAATCCAACAAGGTATGTAGGGGTTTATGCCCAGTTCACTGAGTTTGTCAACTTATAAAAATAAAATAAAAATAGAATGCACAAACACCCAGCACCAGACTTTAAAATCTATTGTGTCGTTCCTTCAGACCAACACTTTATTACACACAGAGTGAGCACGTTTGTGTGTTCGTATTTAGACTTCTTCAAACCCTGACTACATGATAAATCTCTGCTCATAAAATAAAAAAATAAAAATCATGATATCATCTAAAGCACATCCAATCAAGTTATCAAGTTCCTTCTTTAAAATAAATTCATTCACATGATCTTAATCCACAGGACACATCCAATCATGTTGTTGCTTTAAAATCATTTCTTGTACTTTATCGTAAACCTTTGTTTATTTAAAACACATTTAAAATTAATATGGTCATTCAAGCCTGCAGACACAAAGGAATATGAGTGGCAAATATATTCCTAGCATCACGATCCCTAACATTGGGTTCTATAGCATCTAACACATACAAAATAAACTTTTTAAAATTTGTGCATTTTAAAATATGTCTATACAAAGCATTTTTGCCATTCTTCTTTTTGTTACATGGCCGTGTTCATATATTCTTGAACTCAGCTTCCTAATAGTCCTGCTCACATAAAATGCCTGGCATGCTAAACATCCAATAACAAAAATTACATTCAAAATATTGTGCTGCAGTTTAACTTATTCCCATATTCAAACAGAAAAAAGGACTGTTTGCTAGAAATCAGCATTGATTGCACATATCACATGAATATGTTCCTTTTATTCTTAAATCCCTGCCATTCCCAGTTTCTGTCTTTCAAGAATATTCTTGATGCTGTAAATTTTTTTATTTATAACAGGTGCTGCATCCACCACTTTATCCACTGCAGAATCTCCAGCCAAAATCCACCAGTTATTTGTCACTCTATATCATGAAGTCCTGGAGTGTTGAGTGTAACACACTGATGTCCTGCTCACCAGGCTGAATAAAGAGAAGGTCACAGTGAGCTGCCTGTCGGGCGCTAGGATCTGCCACATAACGCAAGCACTCAGGTCACTCCAAAGCAAATACAGATATGACTCAGTCATTGTACATGCTGGTGTGAATGACCTGAGACGTACCTCCCTGGACTACATGAAAAGAGACATAGAGGAGCTCTCTGATCATGTAGCCCAGGCCGGTATGACCCTGACCTTGAGCAGCATCTTACCCTCACCTAGAATGATGCCACAGTACAAAGACAAAATGATCGATTTTAACAATTGGCTAAAATTTTGGTGTCATTCTAAGGGATCCAGTGTCTGTCAGCCTGGGATGACATGCTCGACAAGCCACGTTGCTTCGCTAGGGACGGTTTGCACCTGTCACCACTGGGCTTTCGGATATTGGCAAAGGCTCTTGCCACCCCCATAGTGCCTTTTTTAGGCAAGGCTCAAAAGTCAAACCCACCTCCATAGACAGCACAAGAAACAAGAAACTAAGGGTAATGCTGCTAAACGCCAGAAGTCTTAACCTCAAGATGCACGAACTCGAAGCTCTCCTCAGTATGGAGAACATCGATATCTGTGCAGTGACAGAAACCTGGTTCAAGGCTCCAGAGGGCACCCCAGCACTACCAGGTTATACCTCATATCATGCTTTTCGGCCCCAAAACCTGGACCGAACCACAAAAGGAGGGGGAGTTTCCATATTTATCAAGGATATCCACACCTCCAAGTTAGTGGCATTGCACGAAGTATTGGAGACCATCCATGTGCAACTAACAGTGGGCAAGACTCCTTTTCAGTTTATAGCATCCTACAGACCACCCTCTCAAAGTCAGGAATCCCACTTGGCTTTCCTGAAAACATTGGAGAACATGAAGATCTCTCCGAACACCATTATATTGGGCGACTTCAACTACCCAAACATAGACTGGGAGCACTACTCAAGCCCCAGCACCTTAGCCCAAAGGTTCCTGGAAATTATAAACTCAAATGCTATGGAACAACTAGTCACCACTCCCACAAGAGGGGATAACATACTAGACCTGATCATTACCAACATGGGGACTCTATACTCCACACCTGAAGTATATCCCTCATTGGTAAGATCAGACCATAAATTAATTTCACTGGTTGTCCACATCCCGACCCCACCCCCAGCCCAGAAAACCACAGTGAAAAACTTCTCAAAAGCGAACTTCTCACTTCTCAAAACCGAAGTGGAATCCTTCAAGGCCCCAGGGCCAATGGAAACTACGGCCCAAACTGCAGAATCCTATATAAACGCATTCTACGGACATCTCCAGGAATGCATGGATCATGCTATCCCAAACAAAACCAAAACCCAAACATCCAAAGGCAGGCGTCCAGTCTGGTGAATCCCAGCCATAAATAAACTGTACAACAGAAGGAGGAAGATACTACATGATAGAGCAAAATCCCTAATAAGGAAGGCATCTCTGATCAGTACTAGCAAAAAATTACGATCCCTCATAAAATCCTCCAAGGCCAGCTTCGAGAGAAAAATTGCTCAGGACACTAAAGACAATCATAAGGCTTTTTTCAGTTATGTTAGGAACCTGGGATGCAACTCCCAGACTTGTTCTGAGTTGATTCTAAACGACAAAAAATACACTGAACCTACAGACCGCCAATATCCTGGCAGACAGGTTCAGTGCAAACTTCTCCACCCCCTCCCCCCAAAAAAAAGAGCAAGTATCTATCCCGGCAGAGGGCTGCCTCCCAAACATCTCTGATGCTCAGGTGAAGGCTGCCCTCTCCAAAGCAAAAAACACTACTTCCATGGGACCAGATGGCGTCCCGGGTTGCGTCCTACATGAACTCCAAGAAGAACTAATCCCTCAAATAAAACAGCTGTACAATCTCAGCCTCACTACAGGATATGTGCCCACAGAATGGCGTACAGCAACAGTGGTCCCACTCCACAAAGGTGGAGCCTCTACGGACCCTGGAAACTATCGCCCCATAAGCCTGACTAGCTTAGTCTGCAAGGCTATGGAGAGGATCATCATGGAGCTCATAAACAAAGACATTGGGGACCTACAGACACTAGATCCTACCCAGTTCGGCTTCGTCAAGGGCAGATCCTGCCTTTTGAACCTGGTTGACTTCTTCGAAACAGTCACCAAAGCCATAGATGAAGGGAAGGTAGTCCACACAGCCTGTCTGGACCTAGCAAAGGCATTTGACACAATACCCCACTCGGGCATCATAGATAAGCTATCCAGCTTAAATATAAACCCCTATGTCACAAGATGGGTCGCAAACTAGCTCAAAGACAGAACCCACAGAGTGAGAGTTGCTGGAGCCATGTCAGACTCGAAACCAGTCACAAGTGGTGTCCCACAAGGTTCTGTCCTGGGACCGCTCTTGTTCGGTATATACTTTTCCGAGGTACAGGCCAACGTGGGAGGACTATGGCTCACCAAGTTCGCAGACGACTGCAAACTAGGCGCCATAATCAACTCTCCAGCTGACACAAACATCCTTCAAAAATGTCTCACAGAGACGGATAACTGGTGCCAGAGCCATGGTCTAAAGCTAAATACCAAAAAGTGTATAGTCATACCCTTTGGCAAAAACAATGTGCCCACAAATTACCACATAGGCGGTAACCCATTAAGTACAGAGAAAGTAATTAGGGATCTGGGGACCCAAGTTGATAGCAATCTCTCCTTTGACAACCACATTGCCAAAGTGGTTAGAAAGACCTTTACATAGCCCACCTCATCATGAAAGGATTCACATCTAGATCAAGAGAGGTAATCGTGCCCTTTATTCATCCCTCATCAGGCCCATCATAGAATACAATGCCCCTTTTGGGATGTACCTTACCCGACACCTGCAGCAATTAGAAAGACCCCAAAAGTACCTCACCAAGAGGATCAAGGGACTCAAACAGATGCCATATGCTGCTCGGTTAAAAAACTCCAGCTCTACTCAGTTGCATACCGCCTACTTCGAGGCGATCTATACCTGACATATAAAGCTATGTCCAATCCAGAATTAATGGACATGCTCCACCTCAGTAAATCTAAATCCCTTAGAGCCACACGCTCGAGGGACTTGAACCTCAGCACTGAAATAAATAGAACTTGCTGGAGGGACAGATTCATAACCCAGAGGCTCCCTTCGCTCTGGAATAGAATTCCAATTCATGTTAGGCAGAGCACCTCACTGAATCTCTTCAAGAAGAATCTTGATGAGTGGATGGGGGATCGTAGGTTTGTCCCGGGGATTACTTCCGTGTCACTATTAGACAGAGGCACAGCAAACTAAACCTTAAAAAGGGCACAGTATACTCAAATCAAGGGGTTGCGTAAGCCAAACAAAACGGGCTAGGCTTATAATTGCCCCAGGGCAGATAGCCTAGTATGAACCTATGAACCTATAAGTTAATACTAAACCTAAAGTGTGCTTGTTTGCATCATTAACACCCATCACAGAGGACTTAGCATCTTCTACCTCTTTGCCAGTCAATAGTTTATACTGACATTTTCTTCCTTCTTCTGTGTCACTGGCCATCTCCTCAATGACACATACAGGGTATCCCCTTTCTTTAAACATTCTTTTTAGACTGGCCATTTCTCTTTCAAAATCAGAATAATTTGCAATTAGCCTACTAATCCTCCTCATCTGTCCTCTTATTATATTATGCTTTTGATGTGCACCATAGAAAAAGGAAGACAATTTCAGTATAAACCATTGGCTGATAAAGAGGTAGAAGATACTTCTGTGGCTATGAGTTGGCTGTTTCCCTGGGGATGACTTTGCAATCACTGAATCTACCCCAGTGCCCTTGTCTTACTAGGAGGAAGTCTACCTGAGTTGCATGTTGGCCACTCTTGTATGTGATCTTGTTACTGTCTCTCTTTCTGAACCATGTGTTGACTACTATCAAGCCATTTGTCAGACAGGAGTCTAAAATGTCTTTTTCTTCTTTATTCCAGTTACCCCACCCATGTGGACCCAAGCAATCCTCATATCCTGTTCTGTCTGTTCTGATATGTGAGTTTAGGTCACCCATTATCAACACCAATTCTTGTTGTCATGCTTTATCTAGTAGGCCTTGCGACTGCTGTCTGTATGTTTTTCCTTGCTATCACAACCCTGCTGTGGGGCATAGGCTGAGATTATGAATACTGCCCTATCATTACACTGAAGTCAGATTGCCATGAGTCTGTCACTAATTCTGATGACATCCATTACTGCCTTCTGAAGCTTCTCTTTCACCACAATTCCCACATCATTTCTAGCCTGTCCTCCTTCTGAGTAGTAGACTCTGGATCCCAACCCAAGTGGCTTTGCTGCACTTCCCTTCCATCTTTTTTCCTGGATATATAGGATGTCCAGCCTCCTCTTAACCATCAAGTCATCCACTTCCAAGTTGCATCCCCTGAGTGAACCTGCATTGAGTGTAGCAATTCTTAGTTCATGTTTGGCAGGTTGATTGGCTCAGCTTTTGCTCAACAAAGCCAGGTAACCCAAACTGGGCAACTGGAGACTGGCCAGCCAGTAGCTTATTGACCAAGGATTACTGGGCTTGATGGCAGGCATACCTTGGTCAATAGTGACACATATACCCCTCCCATCGTTATCATGGGTCCCTGGTGTAGGTCTGAGTATATATTGTAGAAATGAGACAAAGCAGTGTACTATCTACCTGAACGAGACCGAGCTGTAGGTAAGAGATTGCTGTCTATCTACCTATTTGTATATCTATATAAGTATAATAAAGCCAGGCCATCATGAACCCAGATAAATAGTATGCCTAAGAATGTGATCATGTTTGCTAGGTTACTGTGATTCTGGATCAGCTCTTACACTGGATCCAGTGAGTTCCACAACTTTACCTTTTGTTCCGAGTGTATAGCTAAAGGTAGCATACCTCTTGGGGTTTTGTAGCATTAACTTTTAGATTATACAGTAATACTCCCATAACTCCTGGATTTTGCATGAGTGCCTGTCTCAGCAGAATGATTATAGTTAGGCAATACGTCACAAGGGTATATGCATGCTACAGATATTTCCAAATGACCAGAGGTGTTGTAAGTGTCTTACTATCCCTGGGCAAGCTGTATTATATATGCCATGCACACTGCAGGTGTCTTATTGCACTTCTAAAATGAACATCAGTGTCTGTGTATGTGTGTACTATTTTACTGTCTGAATTTTACTTTTAGAAGTCTATGCATGATAGTTCAAGGTTTTGTATTGTATTTTCAGATAAAACATTTTACCCAGCCACTTTAACAACTTTATTCCTGTACAGGGTTATAACTAACCATGTGTAATTTGGACATGAAATATTCAGGGTAGTTATTTTAAGGACCACTTTGTTGTACAATTCTTTTTGTGAATGTTGTTTTGCAGTCATATTCCTAAATCAGATTTGGAGCCAAGATGTACAAATTCAGTGTCATAGTTCAGGCAGTATTGGTGGTCCACGGATGGAATGTTGAAAATTGAGATCAAAATGTTAAGTTTTGGCAAAGTTATAGGATTTTTTAATACTGTTTTCATTTCATGTTTTATTGCTTTCCATTTACCTAACCACTGTTCGGCAGTTATACATTTTTAGCTATGTGGGATTCTTGCATGACATTGTCAGGGTAATCACATTAGTGACCTTTCTGACATGCTGTGTGCTACAGCATAATTCCATTTATATTCATGTTTTGGATCTGCATTATATTAATTCATTGCCTTAGTAAGGTGGTTCCATAAATGGGATGTTGAAAACTGGAACTCAAAATGATAAGCTTGGAAAAGTTGTAAACATTTGTTAAAGAAAGTTAGAAAATCCTTTTTTTGTGTGTGTTTCATTAGCTTTCTAGCAGAACCATTATTCTTATAATTTCTATGATGGTGTTTTTTTTTTAATTTCTGGGATCTCTTCTTTTCATTTTTGAAGATAGTTTCTGCTTTTAGTCAAAGATATGTGGTAGGTGACTGCCAAGTCTTCTTCCATTGCAGGTCAGAGTTAATGCTAACATAAATAATGGTTACCAGTGGGATTCTGAATGCTATGAAGGAGAATGAATGTGTGATGGAACACATTTTGTGCAAAATAAACTAGCAATATGGTCAGTTTTCTTTGTCCATTTTGTAATACTGCATAACCCGCAACATAAACATGTATCATAATTATTATTATTGCAATCTAATTGTCTTTTAATAGGACACTCTGGTTATTTGTATCCTGTGAAAACATCAGCAGTAGCAAATGTTCTGTCATTTTAGGATAAAACATGTTTCTAAATTTATTATAATTATAGCAGAAAACAGATTTTATTTCTGAAAAATACTTAGTATAACATTAAACAATTCAGCTAGCATTCTAAATTGAGAACCTTTATTTTGGTAATAAAGTAAAACTCAGTCCTTTGCAATGATTGTGGTTCTGATTTTTCTTGAAAAATTTTGCAGCACTTTTATAGCTAGTTTCGGTGCATGATATGGAAGTTTCGGTGCATGATATGGAAGTACAAGAAAGCCATGTTTTTTGTTTTACTTTAAAAGAAAAAAAATAACACCAGATCATCTGTGAAAGACAGCCTGTGATATGTTGGCTTAGCTTTTTTAAAGTTCATATATAGTCCAATGCCACTGAGCTTTTAAGACCATATAAGCTTTGCCAGTACCATGCCCTTTCTCCAGGAGGACCATATTGGTCAATCCTGAAGTAAATTTGTGAAGACTCATAAAGTCATCTAGGGTATGTTTAAAGGAAGATAGTGAGTCACACTGCTTAACATGCAGGAGAAATTTATTCCAGAAGCTTGGGAGGTGCCAGACAATAAATCTGTCCCTCCACCATATCTTATTTATCTTTTCGTGAAGATTTAGGTCCCTGGTTTTATAACTGGTGGAACCATTGGACTTGCTGAGATAGTATTCCCCTGACTTAAACCAGGGATAACTATACCTGTGAACTTGCCTAGCTCATGTTTTTTCATGTATCCTCTGTAAATATCTTACCTGTAATTATGTCTACATTGTTATATTTTTGACTCTGACTGCCTTGGAGCTTTTCTCCCCGGGCCTCCGCTGAAAATGGACATGTATCCAGTCAGACTATCCCGGTCAACAAATGCAAAATAAATAAAATAAATAAATATAGGAGGTCCAAGACAACCCTGGTCTTTAATACAGAAGCAAATAAGACAGAAACCTCCCCCCAAAAGTCTGTAAGACCATGAATAAAAGGATAAAGCTTCCAACCTCTCTTGATGGCTCAGGAACTTTTAGGTCTGTGATATTTTTGGTTAGAACACCTTGAGGTCTTTCTAAGTGTATATGTTCAGTGAGATACATGGCAAAGGGGGCATTGTATTTGATAATGTGGTTAGATCAATGCTAAGTATAAGGGAGTGATTACCTGTTTAGGGCTTGAAGATATTCCTTTGGGAATTAATTGTGTTAAATGAAAAATGTCCTGGCAACCTTTATTACATGATAGCCATGAGAGAGAGAGAATTATCAACCCAAGTTCCTAAGTCCTTGACTACATTTTCATTTGTACTGGTGTGTTGTCTATAAAGTATAATGAGGGGAGGGGTTGTCTACGAAAAGTAATACTACACTTCTTAACATTTAGTTTGAGACCATCCAGAATTTACTAGGGAGAGTTCATTCTGGAGAGTTTAGGTTTCAGAAGGTGACTTACCAGTAATGCCCAGTTTGCAGTAATCTTCAAAATTTGTTAGGTGGAGATTTTGGCTCTCTAATTGGTCATCTGAAAGGGGCGGCTGCGGTGGTGCAGCGGTTAGCATTGCCACCTCACAGCAAGAAGTTCTCCAGTTCAATTCTCGGCTGGGGTGCCTTCTGTGCGGAGTCTGCATGTCCTCTCTGTGGTCGCGTGGTTTTCCTCCAGGTGCTCCGGTTTCCTCCCTCATCCCAAAGACATACAGTAGGTGGATTGGACACTCTAAATTGGCCCTAGATGTGAGTGGTGTGTGGGTGTGTGTGTGCCTTCTGTGGAAGGTTTGGCGCTGGGCTGACAACATGACACTGTAAAACTCCACTGCCAATCTTGAGTGGACAGTTGATCCACTGTGGTGACCCCTAACTGGGAAAAGCCGAAAGAAGAAGAAGTTGGTCATCTGAGAAGTAAAGGCTAAAATGGAGAAGTCTCAGTACCAAGCCTTGAGGGACACTGTTGGTCACTTTCATGCTTTCTGATGAGGTGCCTACAACTTGCAATCTATGGATTCTGTCTTTCAGCCAGTTTGCTATCCATCTGATTACATATGGCTTGATTAAAAGATTTATTTTTGGTATAATGCTAGCATATAAAGTGGTGTTAAAGGCTGTAGCCAGGTCAAGATAATTCCATGTGTACTGCACGGTCGCCATCTGCAGCCTCTATAACCCTTTCAAAGAAGTTTACCTTATTCACTGAACAGAATATACCCTTCACAAAGCCACATTCTTGTGGTCAAACCGAATACGATTTTTGATATTTATAGTTTGAGGTCAGCTATAATACATTCCATAGCTTTACAGATGAGGCATGTGAGACTGATAGGTCTGTAATTACTTAGATCAGTTGTAAGTCCACCTTTATGGAGGGGCATCACAACTGTAGTGCGTTACTCATCTGGGCCAAAACCAGTAGCTAAACTTAAGTTAAACAGCTTAAGGAGTGAGTTTGCAAGGACATGTTTAACACTACTAATTAAGCAATCAAGTATATTTTCAGATCCCATGGAGGAAGTATTTTTGCTCTTGATTAGCATTTTCAATGAATGATCTTTAGAGACAATTAGGGGAGTTAGAGATTCAGTTGTTTCAGGGTTTTGGATAGATGTCTTGGGTAATGTTGGCACTGAATTTGTTTGCAAGAGATGTATATCTGGCAGAATAGGAGGTATCATTTTGAATATGTTCAGAGCAATGTGAGGAGTTTTTTCTTAGTTTTTGAACATTACTGAAGAAGGATTTATAATTATCTTTGACTTCACAGGCCAGCCTAATTTCACAGACTCATTTAGTGAACCAGATAGATTTTTTTGTAATGCTTTTGATATTTTCTTTGAGAAGAGATAATTTGGATCTGCTATATAATTTAAGGAATTTTGTTCCTTTTGGCGTAGAGTGTACTTATGGTAGTTAACCATCAGGGTGGTTTATTTCTGAATTTCTCATAATACTTTGTCTTGGTAGGAACTGCTAGCGCTATGCATTTTTCTAAATGGGTGTAGCATTTCTTAATGAAGCTTATTGCTCTGTTAAGGTCAGGAGTGGTGCAATCATAAGTGAATTTTGATACATCATCACAGGGTAGGTTGAGGTAGTCTTTAAATTCTGTGAGGTTTGCTTGAGGGGCGTTTGGGAGTTTAAAGGAGAAAGTCAAAAGAATGTAGTCAGACTTCACTGGGGAAGGTGATACTAGCTGAGCAGTGCAAGAGGTGGCCATATTTGTAAGAATCGTATAAAAAATATTGTGTCCTGTAGTAGGATTGTTTGGAAACTGCTCAAGGGAGTTTTTATTTAATAAGTCAAGAAATTTTTGGGCGAATCCTTTATTGGAGATATAGTTGTCCCAGTTTATTGAAGGATAGTTAAAATCACCCATAGTAATGGAGTTTTTGCTAATAGAGAGATCACTAGAACACACAGGAATCTTATATGCTCACCGGGGACAAACAAGGTGTTTGTAGCAAACTATATGTCGATGATTAATCCATTCTAGAGTGATCTGTGCTTTAGTGAGTTCAGTTTGTGGGTCGCCAGGGATCCATATAGATATAGAGCTAATATATTCCTTGACAAATATGGAGACTCTACCACAGTTGCCTTCAGGTCTGTAGATATGAAAAGCACAAAACCCAGATATAGAAGGAGTACCCTCTTTACATTTAAGCCAGGTCTCAGTAACTATGTAGACAGGAATGCTTTCCAAATGCCATAATGCCTCAAGATTAGGCAATTTATTGTTTAGACCTCTGATATTGAGGAGAACAGTGGTAGTATTCGAAACTGGAAATAGGGAAGGGGTAAAAATGTGCAACAGAATGTGCCTTAAAAGTGAAAAACATCCATGGACTGAACATATTTTTGTTATTTTAATCTAGTTGTGTGTTGATTTATATAACTTACTAAAGAAGATTGTTTTCAAAAAACCTTTTATTGAACATTTGTAAACCATATACAATCACAATACAGAAAAAGAAACAATACTGAGACAGAATAAAAGCAAACTGTAAATATGTATACACTATATATAACCATCCCTGTAATGAATTCAACTGTATGGAAAGGAACCTCTGAAAAATCAGTGTAATATGATTACATATATATATATATATATATATATATATATATATATATATATATATATATATATATATATACATTTAGCATATAAGGCTAAATTTAAATAAAAGTAGATTTTTTTTCAGAAACATATTTCTTCTAAGATTTTAATCCCAAGTGTTTGTGGATAGATACATAAATCAAGTAAGGGAAATAGCATTGCCACTGAGTACACTGAAGTGGAATCTCAATTAAAGAGCTTATAACCAGTTTCAGAACTAAATATCATGTTAGGATTTGAAATATTTTCCATTATACCATGACCCCCTCATTAATATTCCAAAACGTGCACGCTGATTGGTCAGCGTGCACGTTGTAAATTGACTTATACTAATGGAAAAAGGTCCGGTCGCCCGGACTTTTTCCATTAGTATAAGTCTTTTTTAAAACACTGTGTCGCTATGTTAAAGGAGTTTAACATAGCGACACAGGTTTAAAAAAAACAATGGAGATCTCCGTTGCTTATTTTAAAACTGTCTCGCTATGTTAAACTCCTTTAACATAGCGACACAGTGTGTAAAAAGCAACGGAGATCTTGCTATCTCCGTTGCTTTTTTTTTTAAACCTGTCTCACTATGTTAAATGGGTTTAACATAGTGAGACAGCTTTAAAATAAGCAACGGAGATCTCCGTTGCTTATTTTAAAGCTGTCTCGCTATGTTAAACCCATTTAACATAGCGAAACAGTTTGTAAAAAGCAATGGAGATCTTGCTTTCTCTGTTGCTTTTTTGGTAATCTCCAAGTGTAGTACCTCGCACTCAGTTCTGCACAGCTTTGAGCGTGGAGTGGGCGTGACGTACATGATTGGCAGGCGAAAGTAGAGTATGAGTGACAGTCACTGCATTACCGTTTCAATATCAGTAAAAATTAATTTGTGCTTCTTATCCTGTTTCACATTTAGGTGTTTCAAAACTTAACAAACATATTTTAACACACAAAAAGGAACAGATTTGTGAAAGTAGAGTATGAGTGACAGTCACTGCAGGTTACCATTTCAATATCAGTAAAAAGCGGATTTGTGCTGCTTATTATCCTGTTTCACATTTAGGTGTTTCAAAACATTTCTGTACAAGTGTTGGCCCGATAACTCTCCAGAACCACTACTATGTTAGTAGAAGTCAATGCTGCAATGTAGCAGTCACCTAAATAAGCTATTTTCTGTAAGTAAATTCGGGTACTGTTCCGTTATCAGGACAACAGTTATAAAATGCTAGCGGTCGCATAGCTAGAACTCCAAGTACTGAAATTATTTATTAAGTGTAATCCCTAACATTTTCTCTCAGAATCGCCAGTTTTAGACAGAACAGAGCAAACCTGTAAACCAAAAATCAGAGAGAGTTGAGTACTGTGTACCGTAGCTGTCAAAAATGAGGCACATCGCTACCCCCTTTCTTTAATTTCACCACTCTCGATTTTATCAGTTACCTCGCCACCACTATCATCTAGCACTCTCTTGCACCACTGTTCATGTCATGCATCCATCAATCACATTAATCTACTAATCATCTTCCCAAACAACACTCAACAACAAGCTATGACAGAGAGTAACTAAAACATTTGGATCAAGCACAGTTGCTCTCGTCCTCCTTGTGACCCAGGTCCTTCTTCCGTTTAAATTCAGTCACTACACCATACAAGTAAATCAAGTTAAGAAGCACTTCTTTCCTTCAATATCAATCTACCTTTTGAAACAAGCACTTCTTTCCTTCAATATCAATCTACCTTTCGAAACAACCACTAATTATACTTCTGCAATTCATACAATTCTGTAAGATTCAGAATGTAACATTTGACTAAAAGCTTGACTAAAAGTAACGGTATGGCAGGAGCAAAATAAATATTCATGCTGAATTGGGCTAGAGGCGTGTTCGGGGCAGGATTTGCTACTGCGCATCCTGCGAGGTACTACACTTGGAGATTACCAATTTTCCGTGTGTTCCGACAGGAACAAATAAATATTCATGCGTGCTTGGCCAGGAGGTGTGTTCGGGGTGGGTTTTGCTACTGCGCATCCTGCGAGGTACTTCACTTGAAGATTACTGCTTTTTTCAAAACTGTCTCGCTATGTTAAATGGGTTTAACATAGCGAGACAGCTTTAAAATAAGCAACGGAGATTCTCCGTTGCTTTTTTAAAGCTGGCTCGCTATGTTAAACCCATTTAACATAGCGAAACAGTAAAAAGCAACGGAGATCTTGCTTTCTCTGTTGCTTTTGCCCACAGCTCTGATGTACTGCGTAGGCATGCGCAGTACATCAGAACTTCCGCGGAATACCAGACAGCTGCGGAAGGGCAGCAAGGAGGCATTATACAATGCCATTATTTAAGAAAAGTAATTTTTTTTTTCCTTAAATAATGTCATTGTATAATAGCAAAAACCCACTTCTGGGTGTGAGTAATGCTGGATTTACCCACGGTTGCCAACCGTGGGTAAATCCAGCATTACCCACACCCAGGCGTGGGTTATTGCTATAATATTCCATGAACTTCAAAGACTTACTATTAAACAAGTGCAAACTGATACCAAAATTTAAGTATTTGTTAGCCATATTTCTAAAGCCATCCCCTGAGATATTTATGCTGAACAGGATATTTTTTCTTTACAGAAATGGTGCTGTTAATCTGAGAGGTATTTCCTGTTTGCTTCTGTATGGGGTTGATATTCCTGGTATAAACTCATCTATAAGCTATTACATCATTTGTTCTGCTGTAACGGTGCAAAGGGAACTTTAAAGGTGCATTTTAAAATTTGATTTAAGAACTGCTGTTTGAGAAAAAGAACGTTTTGGCCATGTCTATGTGATTAATGGTGATGCAGCACCAATCTGTTTAGTGTGATTGTTAGGATAAAAAGTAACCTGTGAGTTACATTAATATTCACATTGTTTATTCTTTCTTTTACCCTGTCTCATTGGCTGATTTCTTTCAAGTAATGTATACCATAGTGTACAGCTATAACATTGCATATATTTGTCAGAATTCCTGTTCATATTTGCACTTATCATTTTCATCTATCTTCTATGAGCAAACTTTGAAGATCAGTCCATGCCCCCAGTTTCCAAACACTTCAGCTTCTACTTTCCATACAAAGAACCTAACAAGTTCCTTAGTTAATACTCATAGCATTCATATAAACTTGATCAGATTGCTGCCCACATCAGAGATCAATACCAACCTTCTAGCTTTCACTGAATCCTGGTTCAAAATCGGGACATGGATGCCACTCCAGGGGTGAATTTGTGATCTCCAATCCAATTATCTAGGTTGCGTTTGAATAGGGTCAATGAGGAGTTCTGTTTTACATGAATAGGAAGTCTATTCTAAACAAGCAGCAGTCTCTGGGAGACATATCCATCTGTCTATCATGTTCTGTTAATGTCACAGGCTAGGTTGAGATCCCTAGAGAGAGTGACTCTTGTGCCATTTGACTTGCAGATGCATTTCCATTAGGGCAGGGTCGGAGATTGCGCTATAGGCCAGGCACAAGTCACCTCTCAGCAGCCTACAAGATACAGACAAAAGTGACAGGTCTTTCAGCCTGTCCACATAGGTCATGGTTTGGAGTCCCTGTATTTTCTTGGTGAGAAAACTCTGTGGTCTCTCCAACTGCTGTAGGAGTCTCGTGAGGTACATTATACTCTATTAGCGGTCTGATGAGGATCAAGTACAGTAGAGTTATAACATCCCTTGACCTGGATGGTATGCCCTTGCTTATGAGTTGCACTACATAAAAGGCTTTCCTTACCACTGTGGAAACTTGGTGGTCGAAGTTCAGATTGATATCAACCTGTGTTCCTAAGTCTTGCACCACTGGGTTGGAACTCGGGGGTGTGCCATCAATATTGTAATTTGTTAGGGAATTCTGTTTTGCCAAAGGGAATACTAATAAATTTTTTCACGTTTAGTTTTAGACCATGGCTTTGGCACTGATCATTCATTTGTGTTCGCCCTGCTTGTAATATGTTGACATCATTGGGGGACTGAGTGATTGCTCCTAGTTTGCAATCATCAAAGTTGTTGAGCTAGAGGCAATCTGCTTTGGCCTGGACTTCTGGGAAATAGATGCCAAGCAGTAAGGGGCCCAGCACAGACCCCTGTGGTACTCCACTGATGACGAGTCTACTGGTCGAGGTGGAGTCACTAATTTTGATAGAATGAGTTTTGTTGGTGAGCCAATTGGCTACCCATCTAGTAATGTAAGGGTTAATCCCCAGCTGGGAGAGTTTCTCAACAATGCCAGAGTGGGGGATTGCGTTAAAAGCCTTGACAAGTTTGAGATAGGCTGTATGCACTGTCTTACCTTCATCCATGGCTTTGGTGACATTCTCAAAGAAGCCTACCAAGTTTAATAAGCATGACCTACCTTTAACGATGCCAAACTGGGTTGGGTCCAGTGTTTGGAGGTTACCTATGTTCTTGTTGATAAGGTCCATGATAATTATTTTCATGACCATGCAGATGAGGCTGGTTAGACTTCTGGGTCTGTAGTTCCCAGAGTCAGTTGATGTCCCCCCTTTGTGCAGGGGGATTACTGCTGCTGTTCTCCATTCTGCAGGAACATAGCCAGTTCTCAAGCTATGATTAAAGGAAATGCCAAGAGGGTCCACTAGGTCTTGTTTTAGATTGTTTAGTAAACAAAACAAAAAAGAAAAGCACCCAAAGGTCCACAGGGTATTTCTTTTAATAAAATAATAAAATAGTACACAGTACATCAATGTTAAGCGCTTTCATCAAAAATTTTGACTTCATCAGAAAGCACTTAACATTGATGGACTGTGTACTATTTTATTATTTTATTAAAATAAATATCCTGTGGTCCTTTGGGTGCTTTTCTTTTTAGTTTTGGTTGCTCATGCACCTACACACCATTTTGCTGTGATTGTTTAGTAAACAACACAGGATATTATCTGATGTTAAGTTGTCTATCTCGCCTTCGTTCTTGCTGGTTGGGATCGGAGCCGATCCTCGGCTCCGACTTGGCCATCTTCAATAGCTCAAGAGCTGTTTACTGGCTTGAGGCTACCCCTTATCCCATAATGCCTAGTGATAGCTACCCAGATCTCGTTTGCTGCTTCAGCTGCGAGGTGTTGTTTTTCTGGCTCAGGCTTGTATAGAGTTTTTTTGTGTAATTTTTTCACTAGAATTTAACTTCCCTAGTATTTTATTGTTGGCGATAGTTTTGTTTCTGTGATAGATAATTGTTTATCTTATAGTATCCCTCCTTTTGTAGAACTTAGAGAGTTCTCCCCCACCCCTTCCCCCTCCTCTTCTTGTCAGGTTAGCCATTTAAGTTAGAGGCTTTCCTTCTGCTTTTTTCTTATAGGCTAGCCATTTAAATTAGAGGCTTTCCTATTATCTTTCAAAAAAAAAAATCTTTATCTATAGTCTTTCTAGTAGGTGTGTTTTTTGTAGACTGCATATTGCTTCTTGTTATTGTTGTCACAATTGGTTTCTTTCTACTGTACAGGATGTCAAAAGAATCCAAGGTTTCTGGGTTCAAGAAGTGTGACTCATGCTGTCAGAAAATGTCTCTGACAGATGGGCACACTTCTTGCGTCTATTGTTTAGGCGCTGTGAACCTGCAGGACTCTTGTTCTATTTGCCATGCCTTTAGTCCAAGAGTCCTGCAGGAGCATAAGAATAAGCTGATTCTTAGGGGTCTTTTAAAACCCCAGGATTCACCAGCCAAGAGCTTACAGCCAGTGAAATCCCCTAAATCCACTAAGCTGTTGGCTCCAATTTCGGAGCCGTCTTTGGTTCAGAATTTACCTTCTACGTCGGTTCTGGCTGGCACCGACAAGACAATCTCCCCGTCAGCTCCATCAGAGACTTCGGAGCCATTGCAGAGCCACAAGAGGCTGAGGTCCTCTTTACTAGAGTTGGTGCATTCGGCTCCTCGGTCTCCTTTACTTCAGAGTGAACATAGTCACCGATCCTCTCACTCCTCTCGATCCTCTAGGCTGTCGGATCATGATGTGGATAGAGTGGTCAGTAGGTTGCTAAAGCTGCAGGCACTAGCTAAATTGTTGTCCAGCCCTCCTCAACAGGTATCAGCTCCATCCACTTCTCTCGATGTTCCTCCTCCGGCTCCAATGAGTTCGGAGCCGGAGTTCATTGGGGTTCGAGTAGTGGAACAGTCGGCTCTGATAACTCTATCTCCTTCAGTCCTGACGTCAGCTCCGATTCCCTTGGTGGTACTTCCATCGAGGGATCTGAGCACCGGGGCTCCCTCATTGCCTCTGATGGGGTGAGTGGCATCGGACCCTTGTCCAACCCCGTTCTCCCTCTCGGAGCTTCGTCACAGGTGAGCTCGGCTCCAGCATCGGCCTCAGAGCTGTCCCTCCTCGGTGCGGAGAAAGATTCCTATTTCTTTGGAACTGGAGCTTTCTCTACATCATGGCAGGGACGCCTTCAATGTCATGTGGAGTGTGCTGTCCTCTGAGTCAGCTCCATTTTCAGCCCGACCGGCTCTGTCCCCTGTAGTGCCTGTGCCAACCTCTGCTGCTCCTCCAGACCCTAAGTGTAGGGAACTGATGCTCCAGGACACACCATTGGGTGTTTCCTCCTCTTCTGAGGCCTCTCCTGGTCACTCAGAAGAGCCCCCTCAGAAGAAAAAGTGTAAGAGGAAGCACATTGACTCCCCCGAGTCTGTCACTTCTGATACAGACTTAGATGATTCGGAAGGGTCCCCGAGATCCCCCTCTGAAGATGTTTCCTTCTCGGACATCCTAGAAATGCTTAAGCAGAGGGGGAACTGGAATCCCCTAGCCCCTACTGAGGATGAGTCTGTATTTCTGGATGCCTTCAGTTCCTGACCTTCCACCTCCTGGGTGTCTCCGCCTTTTGATCCACTTATGACAGTGGTGGCTCAAAAGGCTTGGTCAGCTCCGGATACAGTGCAACCAACTCCGAGGAGACCTAGTAAATTCATTACAGCACCCAGGGATAAGCAGTTCCTTTCGAAAGGTGTCCCTGTTGATGCCATGGTGGTAGCAGCAGCCACCAAAAAAGAGTTAGCGGAGACCTCTTCATCTGTCCATCCCCCTAACAAGGAGTCTAGGACAATGGACAGATACGGGAAGCGAATGTTCTCTTCAGCGACCTTCTCTATGAGGTCACTGAACTACCTATGTCATTTTACCTGACTTCAAAGGGATCTCCTTAAAGAGCTCGGAGATACCCTCCAAGATCCAACAGCTGAGGGAGCACAAGCCAAGGTAGCTTCCCATCTAGCGACACTTAATTCTGTTAACTCCTCCATGAGGCTCATTTCCTATGCAGTCGATGGGGTGAGTAGAGCCGCAGGTACCGGGGTGGCCCTTAGGAGGCATGCGTGGATGCGGCTGTGTAACTTTGCGGAACTCTTTCGAGCGTCCTTCACCAACACTCCCTTTGATGGTTCCTTTCTTTTTGGACCACAGGTGAAAGACACTTTGACTAGGTGTGAGCAAGAAGGCAAGACACTCTCTGCCATGGCATTCCATTTTTCCACTCCCTCTAGACCTTACCCCAAGGGTCAGAAGAGTGGGAAGATGTGGTTCCGTAAATCTCAGAAGCCTTGCCTGACACACATAGTGATTTTTCCTCCAGAGGCAGAGGGGGAAACAATAATAATAGACACTGCCCTCATGGCAGAGGGGGTCCGCAGAACCAGGGCAACAGAGAATCCTTCTCTGATAAGCCCTTCCAGCATCCCTGAAGGGTTGCCCAGCTGCTCAACTCTGGAGGCAGTCGGGGGAAGACTTTCGCTGTACCCAAAAGCCTGGCAAAGTTTAACACAAGACAGATGGGTATGGTCTGTTATATCCAGAGGTTACAAAATTCCTTTCCATCAACCCCCTTTACAGTCAAGGAAGACCCTTCCAGATGTTCCACCCAATCTGAAGGAGCAAGCAGTAATAGAAGTTTCAAAACTGCTATAAAAAAGAGCCATCCAGGAAGTCCCAGCAGACCAGCATGGATCCGGAACTTACTCAAGGTTCTTTTTAGTACCAAAAAAGACAGGGGACTGGAGACCGATTCTGGATCTCAGCAGACTAAACAGGTCTGTGCAAAGAACAACATTTCAGATGGTCACGCTACAGTCCATTCTACCCTTTCTGGGACAGGACAATTGGATGTGCTCGATAGATCTTCAGGACGCATACTACCTTATAAAGATGGACAGGCGCTCCAGGAGATATCTTCGCTACCGGCTGGGGGCCAGTCATTATCAGTTCAGAGCTCTGCCCTTTGGTCTCACTACAGCCCCCAGGGTGTTCACCAAATGTATGGCAGTGGTCACGGCTCACCTGAGGCATCAAGGATTCCAGGTGTTTCCGTATCTAGACGACTGGCTCCTTACTGCTACCACCAAGCATCAACTCATACAAGCACAGGACTACACAATCACGATCTGCTCCCAGCTCGGCATTACAATAAATTTCAAAAAATCTGCCTTGTTGCCCTGTCAATCTACCACTTACATAGGAGCAGACTTAGACACAAGGGATATGTTTGCAAGGCTCCCACTAGAAAGGGTGTCCGCAATCCATCAGCAGGTACAGGTTTTGATGCAGAGCAAAAGGATCCAAGTCAGGTACGTCCTTCAAACTCTGGGTTCCATAGCAGCAGCCATTCTCCTAATTCCACTAGTGCGCTTTCATATGAGAATTCGTCAGTGGCTTCTGTTTACGCAGTGGTCTTTCCAAGAACTACCCATGACTTACATGATCATGATCATGGATACATGCAAAAGATGCCTTTCTTGGTGGATGGTTTCCCCACTAGTTACTCAGGGCAGACCTTTCATACAACCCCCTCCGGTAGCCACAGTGACGACAGATGCCTCCCTGATAGGGTGGGGGCATTATCTGGGCAGGACAGTCCAAGGCACGTGGCAACCTCACAAGTACCATCTGCTCATAAATGTCCTGGAAATGAGAGCCGTGCTCCTGGCGTTGCAATCCCTTCAAGACTCTCTTCCTTCTGAGACCATTGCTATTCAAACAAACAACATGTCAGTGATGTGGTACATCAACAAGCAGGGCGGAACCAGATCCTACCCCCTGTATCGAGAAGCACTCATACTTTGGCAGTGGGTGATTTCCTCCCAACGTTTTCTTATTGCGATGCACATCCCAGGGAGATCCAACGTCATAGTGGACAGGCTCAGCAGAGCTATCCTCATGCCTCATGAGTGGTCTCTGAATCAGGAAGTTGTGAATCTTGTTTTCCACAAATGGGGACAGCCTTGCTGCGATCTCTTTGCCACCCCCTTCAACAGCAAATGCAGCAACTACTTCTCCCTTCTTCCACTTCCGGGTCACATACCCAGAGATGCTCTAGTCCACGATTAGCCCCAGGGACTTCTTTATGCCTTTCCTCCTTTCCCCCTGATACCCAAACTTATACAGAAAGCAATATCGTTGGGTTGCAAAATGATCCTCATTGCTCCCTACTAGCCTCGACAGATATGGCTCCCGTTCCTGCACTGTTACCTTCTCGATCAACCCTGGACTCTGGTCCCAATTCCAGACCTCCTGGTTCATCAATCAGGCGGGTTGCATCAATCCCTCAAAACTCTCCAGCTCACAGCTTGGTTGCTCCACTTCCAACCTTAGCCAGGCTTCCCAGCATTTCCCCAGCAGTCCGTGACATTATCGTTTCCTCTCACAAGTCTACAATGAGGAAAACGTATGCTAGCAAATGGAAACATTTTTCTTGTTGGGCAGAGGCTAGGAATGTGGATCCCTTTTCAGCTCCAGTCCACAAAATCCTGGAATTCTTAGCACAACTGTTTCACTCTGGGTCCGCTTCTGCTATGATCAGGGTACAAATGGTGGCCATTTCTAACTTTCATGTTGGTTTTTCGAACTCTAACATTATGTCTCATAAGCTCTGTAAAGCTTTTTTGAGAGGACAACTCTTCTTAGGCCTCCAGTGAGAGATCCCCCTCCTCCTTGGGACCTTAATTTAGTCCTAACCTCCTTAATTCTGCCCCCTTTTGAACCAGCAGCATCCTGCTCTATCAAATTTCTATCTTGGAAGACACTCTTTCTGGTAGCTATTACTTCAGCCAGACACATCTCCGAACTTCAGGCGCTATGTGTTCATCCTCCATACTTGGTTTTTCATAAGGACAGGGTTGCTCTGAGGACAAATCCTTCATTTCTTCCTAAAGTCTGCTCAGAAAATAATTTAAACCAATCCATAGATCTTCCTGTGTTTTTCCCTAATCATACCAACAAGGCAGAGTACAAACTACACCAACTGGACGTTCATAGGCAATTGTGTTTTTACCTGCACAGAACTAAAGAAGTAAGGAAGTCGGACCAACTATTCCTTTCTTCTACCTTGGGCAAACAAAGTCTCCCAGTTTCCAAGATAACCTTGTCCAGATGGTTGTCACACACTATTTCTTTAATTTATCAGTTAAGGAACAAAGAGTTACCTATTAAACCAAAAGGTCATTCTACTAGGGCCTTGGCCACCTCTGTAGCCTTCCATTCTAGGTTGCCCATGGATTCCATCTGTGCAGCTGCCACGTGGACAAACCCTCATACCTTTATTTCTCATTACAAGTTGGATATGGTCTCCAGGAGCAGAGCTGACTTTGGTTCCACTGTTCTGAAGAGTCTGTTCCACTGAGACACCCAGGATTTTAGGTGCTAGGGACGCTGTCCCAACTAGCAAGAATGAAGGCAAGATAGACAACTTAACATAAAGAAGTTATGCACCTACCATAACGTTCCATGTTAGTTGTCTTCATCTCGCCTTCCTTCTTGCGTCCCACCCTCCGTCCCCCTGTCCTAGTGGACCCAAAAGAGTTTTTCCTGTTTCACTGGCTGTGTGTTCTCTTGTTTCCTCTATTGACTTAGAGAATATGGCAGGTATAGTCAACTGATTTTTTTTGACTGGTTTATTCTCTTGTTATGTCTGGAGTTAGCTATTTCAAATGAGATCTGGGTAGCTATCGCTAGGCATTATGGGATAAGGGGTAGCCTCGAGCCAGTAAACAGCTCTCGAGCTATTGAAGATGGCCGAGTCGGAGCCGAGGATTGGCTCCAATCCCAACCAGCAAGAAGGAAGGTGAGATGAAGACAACTAACATGGAATGTTATGGTAGGTACATAACTTCTTTTTTCCATTGAGACCATGTTTTTGGCCTTGGTGAGCACAGAGATAACCTGTTGTCTAGAGATACTAGGCAGAGAGCTGGTGTCAGGTATACTTTAGGATATGGTAGGTGGGGATAGGGGCTGAGTGGGTCTATATTAGAACACTGAAGTTTCAAAACTTCAAGTGTTCTAATATTGAACCCTATTAATCGAAAATTTAAAACATCGAACATACAGAACAGCAAATTTTTTCCTAGGGAAATAATTTGCTGTTCCAAAATGCAAACACACAACACAAGCACACCAAGCAAACAGCAATCCACACACATACACCTAAAGTCTTATACCTAACCCTACACTAAACTATACATACACCACTAACTATCCACTAACCTTAACCCAGGCCCTAACCCTAAGGTCCGTCACTATCGCACAGTCACCTCACCCTCGCCCGCCCTAACCTTAACTCACCTACCCCGCCCTAACCCTCACGTCCACACAATCGCCCACTTACCTGAACCCGACCCGTAACTTTCCACCACAGCTCTGAAAATACCAAAGCAACAGAAAAGGACAACTGAATTCTTTCCCTAGGAAAAAATTTGGTTTTCTGTTTATTCTATATTTTCAGCATTCACTGAAAACGGGTCGATATTAGAACACTCGAAGTTTTGTAACTTCGGTGTTCTAATATAGACCCGGGCTGAGTCTGTCAGCTAGCAGGTTGGTGATATCTTCCGGTGTAGTATGAGTGATCCCATCTACAACCAGTTTGGCACATTGCTGGGCATTGCCTTTTAGAATATGGATGTAGTTAAAAAATGCCTTACGATTATCCTTGGTTAGGGATGAGATTTTAGTTTCATAATTTACTTTAGAATACTTTACAAAATTTCTAATTTTCTTGGCTAGGTTTAGGAGGGCACTCTTCCTCTGCAGAGTAATATCCCTCTTGCTTTTGGACAACAGTTGCTTCCTCTTGTTATATAATCTGTTTATACATGAAGTCTACCATGGTGGCTTCTTTTTATGTGAAGACCTGGTTTTGATCCAGTCAAGTACAACAGAGTTTATGCAGTCCCTTAAGTGTTTGTACAGGGCATTTGCATACACTTCTGCATAGTAATCATTGATGATATGATTGAAGGTGGTATGAAACCTTTTGTACCATTGCTTAATTGGCTGTAGTTAACTTTGGTAAAAACATTTTTGTTTTGTTCCTGTAACAGTGTCAGTTCCAGTAGTTACTTCAAATGAGACTAATTTGTGGTCTGACATAACCAGGGAGGACATCATGCATGGGGAAGTACAGTGACCCCCCCCCCATGTTGGTGAGTACTATGTCCAGAACATTAGAGCCCCTAGTGGGGTTGCAAACTATCTGTTCCAGAGCATTTGTGTTAACAAAGTCCAGGAACCTCTGGGTGAGCATGTTTTTGCTCATGTATGTCCCCCAGTCTGTGGAAGGATAGTTGAAATCTCCCATGACTAAGGTGTTGGGCTGTATGGCAAGAGATTCCAGTAAATCGAGGTAGGCGGTGTGCTTATCCTGGTTCATGGTGGGGGATCTATAGCTAGCAATGATGTAGTATGGCACTTTCCCAATAATTAATTGGACATGGAATAGTTCAAGAGAGTCGTGCTGTTTGACCAGTCTTGAAGTGTGTTTGGTTTTAATGAAGATGGATATACCTCCACCTTCAGTTCCTTCATGCTCATTTTGAGTTCTGAACATGGTGAAGGCATTGTACCCTTGCATGGCTGGGATGCTCTCAGCAGCCTTGAACCATGTCTCAGTAACTGCACAGACATCAGCATCTTCCAAGGTGAGGAGTGCTTCCAGGGAGTGCAGCTTCGTGTTTAAGCTCCTAGCATTAAGCAACACGACACTGAGTTTGTCTCAATTTAGATTTTGTTACACTGAAAAAAATTATTGTTTTGACATTGCCTAAAAAAGACACTATGGGGGAGGCAAGGGCTTTGTCAGTATCCAAAAGTCTAGGGGGCACAGGTGCAGACCATCTCAAGCAAAGCGGCAAGGTCTGTCTACCATATCCGCCCAGGCTGACAGATACTGGATCCCTCTGGACTGACACCAGAAGCTGAGCCAGTTGTTGAAGTCAATCATTTTTTGTTTATAATGTGGCATCATCCAGGGTGTGGGAATGTACTGCTTAGGGATAGGGGCATACCTGTCTGGGACACATAATCAGAGAGTTCTGTCATGTCTTGCTTCATATAATTCAGAGAGGTATGTCTCAAGTCATTCAGTCTAACATGGACTATGGCAGAGTCATAATGGTACTTGTTGTTGAATGACTTGCATGCATGTGTGATTTGTTGGATTCTGGCACCTGATAGGCAACTGACCATGACCTTCTCCTTCTCCAGTCTAGTGAGGGGGACATAGGTTCATAGCTTGGTACTAGGCTATCGGCCCTAGGGCCTGTACAAGCCTAGCCATAACAATTCCTGGCTATTTCTTCCCACACTATTTACTTCCCTGGACCCCTGTCTAGCAGGGCGACTGACGTGATCCCCGGGGTGAATTTCCTTTCTCCCAGTCAGTCGAAGAGGGCCAAAGAGGTGCTCTGCTTGACATGTATGGGCAGTCTATTCCAGACTCTGGGGAGTCTCTGAATCAGGAACCTATCCCTCCAGCATGTTTTGTTTATTATGATGACAAGGTTTAGATCCCTAGAGTTTGTGGCTCTGAGGGATTGGGATTTATTTAAGTGTAGCATGCCCAACAGCTCTGGGTTTGACATGGCCTTGTATGTTAAGCAGAGATCGACTCTGAGTAGACGATATGCGACAGAGTATAGCTGGAGTTTTTTAAGGCAGTCAGCGTAGGGCATCTGCTTTAGGCCTTTGATTATTTTAGTGAGGTATTTCTACGGCCTTTCCATTTGTTGCAGATGTCTTGAAGTACATACCAAATGGGGCGTTGTATTCTATAATGGGTCTAATGAAGGATGAGTACAGTGGGACAATGACCTCGTTTTTTCTGGATGAAAGGCCCTTAGTGATGAGGTGTGCAACATAGAAGGATTTCCTGACTGTTGTGGCGATGTGGTTATTGAAGGTGAGACCACTGTCCACACATCTGTATGTCTCACTATGGAGTCACCTATGACCAAGACATTTGAGGTGTTTTGCCTTAGGAACTTGTTTGTTGAGACACTGGTATGTGTGTTGATATGTGTGTGTTTGGCAGGTCTCTATTCTTTTTGTAGGTTTTTAGTGAGTACCTCCACATATGTGGGTTTATGTGTCATGACCTTATTTTGTGTGAGAAGTGAGGTTTGCATGAGAGGTGAAGCATGTGTGCTGACAACCTGTTTGATGTCTAGTTTATTTTTACATGAGAGAGAATTGACTCCATTTCCACAGTGGAGTTGCATCTCTCACATAGAGTGTTTGTTTACTCCTAAAGCAAATAGTTGTCAGTATAGATGAAGCAATTACTACATCCCCTCAAGATGCCTGTATCAATCAAGCTGGCAGGAGAAATTATGGGAAACTGCCTGTCAATTGTGGCAGGATTTTTCTGAATGTGGATTTTTCTGAATTGGGAAGGAAGAGGGCTAGCTGGGCTTGGGACTTTGGCTTAACTACTGGGCTAGTTGGACTTTGAGTAGCAAAGGCAGTGGGTATATAGTAGGATGTGGATGATAAGTGTGAGAACATTGCTTAGAACACAACTGAGTTGCCCTTGCTCAACAGGAAAGCTTGGAGGTTCTACTGGAAGGTCTGTAGGGAAAAATACTTTCCCCAGGCATTTGCATCTATACTGGGCACTGCTAAGCCCTGTTGCATGGTATGCAGCAACGAGCAAATGCAAGGCTTTTATACAGGTGAATTTAAACAGTTTTTAACACAACTAACAAAGGGAAAGTCCCAAACTGCAATTGCCAACTCAGATGGGTCCTGAGCTACACAGTTCTGCCACAAGGGTGCAGAAAGGTGCTCTTAATGGAAGATGGCTGGTTTAAGAGCACAGTGATACCAAACAGTCTAGATTCTGCAGATCTGAGTCTAGCCCATGCTACATAAGGCAAGGAAAAACAATTTCTAGATGGGAAGGAGTAGGAGAGAGTCACTTAAAGGTGAAAGTGAGGGTGTTTAGTAGTATACTAGTAGATGACCTGCAGTGGTACCACCCTCTGCACAAACTGGTAGTCTTCAAGCAGCTGTGAACAGTGGAAGACTATGGAGAATGTTTCCTATACAGGATTTTAAACTGGCAAGGTTTGCTTATATGCAAGCAGAGGGAACCACAGTGTTAAACAGCACTGAAACAGTTAGAGCAAGTGAAAAAAAAATACTTGTATCAACTTTGCAGGTCCAGATGGTTTTAGAAGCAATCGAAGTCTTGTAGTCCACAGGTGTCGAAGCCAGGTACAAGGAAGTTCTGAATAAATGAGCCCATGCTCACAAAAATGTAATTCTTTTATACCAGCAGGATGAAAGACTTTACAAAGTTAAGCCCTCAAACCAATTAGATAAAAACACAATAACCTTTCGACCAGTAGTTCCCAACTTGCATGGGATGAATTCAGCTCTCTGCTCCCACCAGAGTGCAAAAGAACCCTCTTAATGTAAAACAAATTAGTTTTGAGCTCAAGTACAATAATAAATGCTTTACAACAGAAGCCAGAATTCCTGCAATATCAGGAATCCTTGGAAATTAGTTAATTAATCTTACACAGCTTGTTAAACACTATACTTGTCCACACCATAACGACTCATGCCATTCACTTCTAGACACTGTCATTTCCAGCAACCCCTCCAGCCATAACCTGACTCCCCACACCCTCAGTTATACTTGCCTATTTACATCCTCCTCTCTACAAATTCTCCTTTATCACTTATGCCTATTTCTATCTTTTCTTTGCTATCTATCTATACCTTCACTATTGCTATTACTCTACACCCGGTACTATTGTACTGCTTATACTCTCATAACCAAGGGCGCCCGCAGGCAGGTGCAAGGGGGTGCACTTGCACCCCCTGGAATCGGCTGATGAGTTAATGCTGTAATTTAAAAAAAAAAAGTGGTTTTTTTTTGTGCGTTCTTCTTTAAGAAGAAGTCCATGCTGACAGTCCAGTCGCAGGCGTGCTGACATCATCGCTCTCGCTCATATTTACAAGTTTGCGAGCGGGAATTCACACGGACGGTTTCGCAAGCGGGAGGATTCGAGCGGGAACTGAAACGGATGGATTTGCAAGCGGGAGGAAACATATGGAAGATGGGACCTGAAGAGAATGGATTTGCAAGCAGCAGGAAACGGACAGATTCGCAAGCAGGAGGAAACGGATGGAAGATGGGACACTTTCAGAGTGTGTGTGTGTGTGTGTGTGTGTGTGTGTGTGTGTGTGTGTGTGTGTGTGTGTGTGTGTGTGTAATGCCCCAGGTGTTACATGGTGGTGGGTAGAGAATGAGGCTTGAACCCTATACCTTGGGCCCAAGTGGCAAGAGCCTGAATTCCCTACCCACCACCATTTGTAAAAATGTTGCAGGTTTTTCCCTCATACTTTTTCTGTTCCTCATAAAATCTGTGGTTTCTGTATGTGTCCTTGTTGCCTGACAGCTACGTGTTCTCTGGTTTGATTCTTGGCTGTCTGGAGTGTTTCTCCCTGGACCTCTGCTAAAAATTTGCTTTTTTTCCAAGTCAGACTTTCCTGGTTAACAAATGTTAAAAAAATGGACACTCATTTCAATGTCAGACTACATATTCTTCAGAAAGTGCATGGTAACAAAAGCTTTTATTTTAGCAATTTTCTTCTAAGTGTACAAGATGGATATTTGAAATGTATCCCTGTCTTTGGGACTGTATTCCACCCATTATTGGCTTCATCCACGTTTTGTGCTAAGGTTGAGAGCTATGGTAAGAACTGAATTCACTGAATATGTTTGGGGGCTGTATTTACCCAGTATTGGCTTTATTCAGGTATTTATTGGCTTCATCCAGGTTTTGTGCTAAGGTTGAGAGCTATGGTAAGAACTGAATTCACTGAATATGTTTGGGGGCTATATTCCCCCATTGCTGGCTTTGTCTGGGTGTTTTTTGCTAAGAGGTTGAGAGCTATGGTGAGAACTGAATTCACTGAATGTTTGGGGGTTGCATTCACCCATTATTGGCTTTGTTCAGGTATTTTGTGCTAAGAGGTTGACAGCTGTGCTATGGTGAGAACTGAATTCACTAAATGATAGCCATTTAAGTTTCAGTCTTCCTCTTTCACAAAACAGCTGATTTGGCGTAGTGGTATGTTGCTCTGACTGTTTTGCACAGGGTCCCCTGGGTTCAAGACGTGGCAGTGAAATGTATGGTGGTAACGCAGCATTTTATTCTAGCAACTTTCCAACATTATACAAGCAATGTTTAAAATGTGTCCCTGTTTTTTGGCCTTTTGTCCCATCCCCCCCCCCAATAAATTTTGGCTTTTTCCAGATTTCTTGTGCTGCAACGTTCAGAGATACAGCTGAGTGTCGAGTAGATTTTACAAGGAGCTGAGAGCTGCAGGGGAGCAAAAGTTTAGTGCTGCTTATGTTTAGTCTGCTCGCACTGTTAATAGCACAACAGGATAGTGTACTTGCTTTTGATGCTGAAGGCTGTGGGTTCTACTCCCGCAGTAGGTAGATGCATTGCTGATACTGTACTGTGTTGTAAAGGGGGTGGATGCTGCAGTTCTTTTGGCAAAGATACCTAGTAACTATGAACCTGTTATCAGTTTGCTATCCATTCCCTATTGCGATATTACTAGCTTATCATTTTTTTATTGCATTGCAACAAAGGCAATTTATTCTTCAAGGGTAACAGGCACTTTATTTGTAGATTAAACAATTACATATAAAGTGTTTGCTAGCAGCAACCTCTTTATTAGTTACAAATTTCTTTAATGTGGATTTTACTACAGAGATTGTGCATATTTTTTACTGATACTGGTGGACTATAGAAGGTTGAGTAGACTTTATGATGGAAATGCTCTGAATTGGGCAGTTTTGTCATTGGTGTATGCATTTTGTTTCATTGTTTACTGGAAAAATGTTCAAAACAAATTTAAAATGCCCTCTAACAACTGTACTGTATTGTACAAGGAATATAATGTAATACAGTCAGGAAGGTGTATCAAAGAGCATGTGTATGTTATGTTCGAGGGGCCTATGATTTTGATGACAGCCCAGAGTTTATTTATCTGCCACTGGCAAAATGTATTTTCTTTGAATGTGGGTTTCAATGCTGTTTCAATGCATGTGAGTTTCGAGGGCAGAGAAGTTTTAATGTTAGTCTATTTTCATTGTGAGACTGCATTGCTTTGTTTAACAGATATGTATTAGGGTTTGTGCTGTAAAATGCAAAATAAAACTTTCAAATGAAATCCTAAATCATCGCAGAAGTAAAGCAGTATGCACATTAGTGTTCATGGTAAATGGGGCAAAATAACCAAGGAATGGGACATTGGAATGGCTGCAGGGGGGAGGCTCCATTTGACCATGATTTTGTGAGGGGGGTAGCAAACGCAGACAGCCCCGGTTGAACTATACCTCTCAGTTGTCCATATCTTTGCAGAATGAATAGATATTTGCTTCTTATTTTTGGTTTGTTCCTCATAAAATTTGTGGTTTTCTAGCAAATCATTTAGGAATTAATGCAAGACTGTCTTAAGTTTATACAAGAGCAATTTTTACTAGTGTTTGTATGTTCCCCCCAATATATTTGGGTCTTGTCCAGATTTCTTGCATTAAGAGGTTGAGAGGTATGTGCAAATCACTTTGTAGATTAGGAATATCCAAACCTCTCATTTGCCCCAATTTTGGCTCAAAATGTTGCTCTCCCCTAATAATCTCTCCTCCAAAATGGCAATTTTGGAAGAAAATGTGGAGGGTTTACAATTATATATAACTGTAGTGATCAGAGTTATAGATTACTTTTATTTCAGAAATGCATGTAGATGCTCTTATTTTATTAGCTGCTCAAGTTAACAATGTTAATATTAAAAAGGTGTCCCTTTTTTGACAGGTATTTTTGCATCACATTTTGGTCTGTTTTTCATAAAATTGTGGTTTTCTGGCAAATTAGAGGCAAGTCATTAGAGATTGAATTTAGAAAATAATGGCAGACGTTTGAGTTTCAGATTTTATACCCTTCAGAAAATTCGTACTAATGCAAGATCTACTACTGTTCTGTTATCTAAGTTAATAAGAGCAATATTTAAAAATTGGCCTTATTTTTGGGCCTGTGTCCCACTTCTAGTTCTATGTATGGCTTTGTCCAGATTTCTTGCTCTGAAGTTGAGGTATGAGTGTCAGAGCCATCACTGTCAGCCAGAGACATTTCAAATTATGACATACTTATTGCACCCCACCCCCCATTGTAGTGGCTCTGGATGTGTCCAAGGAAGGCAAGGAGCAGTTATGCAGTGTAAGTGTGCAGAGTATTCCCCCATCCAAGGTAGATCACAAATACGACCGTGGCTTTTCATCTGTCCTTGATTTTGCAGAATGTTCTGGTTTTCTATCAGATTTTTATACTGTTGATTTATGCTTCTTATTATTCAGGAACTGCATGCTGTCACAGTGCCCTGTTGCTGTTTAAGTAGCCATGGTTTAATGAACATCAGGTAAGCTTGTCGGAGATTGTAAGATGCAAGTAAGCTTTAGTAAGCATATTGTTAAAGAATTACCAGCATTGAAAGCCTTTTCATTGTTGCCATGCAGAGAATATTTACATAACTAGATAATGTATAAGCATTGGGTATTGAAATGCATATGACAGTATTTGTAATAAAAGGACAGGATTACAGTATTTTCAGAAGCTCATTGCGTTTTATTGGAGACCAGTGTCTTATAGCAGTGTCTGTGTGTTAGTACACTTTTGTAGTTGGGTGGCTTTAATGGTATATGGTAAATAAGCATTGCTACCTTACTTAAAAGCCAAGCCCTGCAACAACTAGGTAAGCTCCACACTGACGTCAAAACACAATAGCTCTGGTGGGTAAATGTACTCTGTAGTAATCAAAAAAGGCAAATGTTTGAAATAGCTACAGCTTATGTGCAAACACAATAGGTAGTGATGAAACAATGCTCTGCTAAAAATGCTTTAATGCTCCACATTGCTGAGCTGCAGATCAGTTATCACTGGCTACCAGGATTTCACCCACTTCAGATCAAGCACGGTGCCGTTCAGTGCAACCTTCCCAGAACTAATTCAAGTCTGACCAGAATTATTTTGTGTGTGTGTGTATAAAAGGGAGGTAGCATACCCCTCAGCTGTCCAGGTTTTTGCAGAATGTCCAGATTTTTGCCCCATATTCCTCCTAAAAAGGATTGAAGTTGCTAAATAATGAAACATTTCAGTTTTAGATGTCATATCATTTAGAAAAATGCATACTAACACAAATCCTGTTACTCTTGCAATTTTCTAAGTTTATGTGAGCCATATTTATAATCTGTCCCTATTTATTTTAGGCTTTGCCCAGATTTCTTGCACTAAGGTTGAGGCCTTGAGGGTTGTGGTATGTTTGTGAGAGAGAAAGCAAAATGCCCAAGTTAGAGTTAGCAGGTGGAATTAAGTGCATTTTCAAGGAACTGAGTTTTAAGGGAAGCTAAGTTTACTGCTGCTCATGCAAAGTCTATTTATAATGTGCAACTGTTTTGTTTAGCAAATGGTATCTCTATTGTGGTATAAAGTTTTAAAACCTATGTTAGTAACACCACAAGTAGAATACTTGCATCTTAATGGAGAGGCTTGAGGTTCTATTCCTACAGCATGTACATCTGTATGCTGCAGTCCTGAGGATGTCCTCCTTTGGATGCGATGCCTAATAACTATGAACCTGTTTTTCAGCTTGCCATCCATTTTCTATTGCAATATACCAGCTTACCATTTTTTAATTTAACATAGGCAATTTATTCTTTGACGGAAGCAGGCACTGAATTTGTAGATGAAACACTGAAATATACAGATGTTATGTGATCCTATCTCGCCTACATTCTGAATGATGGGTTCGGAGCCGATCTCTCGGCTCCGACTCGGCACGCTTATGCCAAAGAGCGAAGTCTCTTATTGGCTGAGCTTACTATATCCCAGGATGCACCACTACCAGTCCCCCAGATCTCGTTTGCCGCTAACTAGCGAAGACGTGGTCTCGAGCTGGCTGAGCTGAGTAGTATTTTACTTACTTTTTTCTGTCAGACATTTGCTGTTCCTGTCATAAAAAGCTGTTTTAACGGCTACTCTGTGCTTTGTGTAGTGATTGGAGTTTTTTTTGTGAAAACTTGTAGTGTGATTGGGCGTTGTTTTCTGATTTCAGGCCTCCTTCATCTGTAGGGCCTTTCCCGGTCAGTCAACCCCTCTCAAACCTTGGGATTTCAGATCCCCTTGAGTTTTATTGTTGTTCCGGATTGTTTAAATCGGCAGTTGTAAACTGATTTTTGTAGAGTCAGTTAAGTCAAGCAAATTAGGATAGTGTTGTTCTTGCTGTCAGAGAAATACTGCATTATTGGTCATAATGTCTCAGAATCCTAGGCCTTCGGGCTTTAAAAAATGCACCAAATGTAATTTCAAAATGTCAATCACAGATGATCACTCTCTCTGTGTTTATTGTTTGGGTGCAAAACATTTACAAGAGTCATGCAGCGTGTGTCACGCTTTTTCCTCAAGGGTCCTCCAGGAGAGGAAAAATAAACTCATTCTTAAAGGCTTAATAAAACCCTCCTTTGAAGAAGCTTTAGCATCCTCTCCTTCTCCAGCTAAAAAGAAAAAGGCGTCGGCTCCGACCAGTCCGTCGGATCCGGCCGCCAAAAGACATAGGCAGGCTTCTCCTTCGGCTCCAAGGACTTCGGAGCCGAAGCGACCGGTCTGCCTCGATGCCACCAGTCTCGACTCCTCTGGCTTCGGAGCCGATGGCTGGGGCATCGAGAGGCGGGTCACCTTCGTCGGCTCCACTGGTCTCGGAGCCGACAAGGGTTGCCCGCTCAGACACTTCCTCCTCGGCGCCGAAGTCCTCCTCGGCACCGATGGAAACTAGTGTGGGTATTCCTTCGGCGCCGATAGTCATCGAGTCGCCTCGGAGCCGGTCCCCTAGCCCTTTGGGGCCGTTGGAGAGGCCATCTCGAACCCGTTCAGTGTCCTCTAAGTCATCGAGGATGTCGGATTCGGATATAGACAGGGTGCTCCAAAGACTGTTCCAGTCCCCAGTCTTTCAAAAATTTGTTTCGGCTCCAACCCAGTTGGCTTCGGAGCCGATAGCCCATGCCCATCCCATTGCTATTCCTCCTCCGACCGCTTCGGCTCCGTCGGAGCAGGTGCTGTTGGAGCCGGTGGAGATCTTAGGGTCGGCTCCGACCCTTACTCCAACCCGGGCCTTCGGGTCCGAGTTTGGTACACGGACTTCTTCGGCTGGACCCGGGGTGATGTTTGGGACCTATGCTATCGGTTCCGAGCCTCCTCTCGGTGCTTCGCTGCGGGACTTCCGTCGGCTATCATGGCTCGGGGACGGACACTCCCAGGATTCTGGGGTCCGGCTTTCAGAGCTATGAGGAGTGCCTTGGCCAAGTCTTGACCATCTCTCCGGCTTTACCGGCACCTTCCCTGGGCGTGGAGACTGGGTCTTTGGCAGTTCCCCTGTCCGTAGGCAGCGGAGCCCCTGGGCCTGAGGTTACCCCATTGGGGTTCCCTCCTCCTGAGGGTTCTTCGGAGTTGTCTTCAGAGGAACCCCAAGGAAGAGATCGTGCAAGAGGAAGCACGTGGACTCCCCCGAGTCTATTACATCGGACACTGATCTTGATGATGCAGAGGGGTCCCCGAAGTCATCCTCGGATGATGTCTCATTTGCAGACATCTTAGAGATCCTCAAACAACGAGGCGGCTGGATATCCAAACCCCCCTCTGCTGATGAGTCAGTGCTCCTCAAGGCCTTTGGGGCTCAGCCCTCCACCTCCTGGGTGTCTCCGCCTTCGAGCTCCTGGATTTAGTTTGTCGAAGGGCGTGGGAACATCCAGATACCGTGGAACCAGTCCCTTCTCGTCCTAATAAATTTTTGTCTGCCCCACCCGAGAAGGAGTTCCTCACTAAAGGCGTGGCTGTAGATGCCATGGTGGTGGCATCTGCTACACAACAGGACGTGGCAGAGGCTTCAACGTCCGTCCATCCTCCTAATAAGGAGTCTAGGAGCATGGACAGGTACGGAAGTGCACCCTGACTTCAGCGGCCTTTACTTTAAGGTCTCTGAATTATTTGGCACATTTTACCAGGCTTCAGAGGGATCTGGTCAAGGAGCTGTCAGATTCCCTCTCGGGTAACCTACCTGAGCAGCTAGCCCAGTCGGTTAGCTCTCAGTTGGCTATCCTTATGTCAATTTCTAACTTCGTCCATGAGGCTCATTTCATATGCGGCCGAAGGCGGTAGAGCGGCAGGCACAGGCGTGGCTCTCACGGAGACAAGCCTGGCTCCGCTTGTGTCAGTTCGGAGGCCTTCAAGTCTTCCTTCACGACGCTCCCTTTGATGGGTCCTCTTTGTTTGGACCTAAGGTTAAAGACACCCTTACCCGCTGTGAGCAAGAGGGAAAAACTTTATCTGCCGTAGGTGCCCGTTATTCCACTCCCTTTCGGCCTTATCCCAAGGCTAAAGGAGGAGGGAAGATGTGGTTCCGTAAATCACGTAAGTTTTTTCCTCAACAGCAGGAAGATTCCCTTCCAGAGGCAGAGGACGGGGAAATTTTTCTGGGAGACGCCGTCCCAGAGGCGGCAGAGGGCCCCGCAATTCTGGAGACCGCGAGTCCTTTCGTGGCTCTTCAGCCTCCCACACCTCGTGAGGGATTGCCCAGCTGTGCTGCTCCGGAGCCAGTCGGGTGCCATTTTGCCAAGCACCTAAAAGCCTGGGAGTCAATCACTCAGGACAGATGGGTGCTTCGGATCATTGCCGGAGGTTACACCATCCCATTCACATGCTCACCCCCACCGTCCAAAAAAATCCCGGACCCACCACCCAGTCAAAGGGAAATTGCAGCCACAGAAGCTTTAAAGCTGCTAGGAAAAGGAGTCATCCAACCGGTCCCCACAGACCAGATCGGATCCGGAAATTACTCGAAGTTCTTTTTAGTGCCAAAAAAGACAGGGGACCTGAGACCAATTTTGGATCTCAGCAGACTAAACCAATCCGTCACGAAATCCAAATTCCGAATGGTCACGTTACAATCCATTCACCCATTGTTGGAGAAGGATGTTTGGATGTGCTCCATAGACCTCAAGGACGCCTATTATCACATACCGATACATCAGGCGTCCAGGAGGTATCTGCGCTTCAGCCTGGGAGACAGTCATTTCCAATTTTGTACACTGCCCTTTGGTCTCACCACAGCCCCCAGGGTGTTCACCAAGTGTTTGGCAGTAGTGACTGCTCACCTGAGGAGTCTTGGATTCCAAGTGTTTCCCTATCTGGACGACTGGCTCCTGACTGCCACCACCAGGCATCTACTAATGGACAACCTCAAAGCCACCATCTCCTGGGTGCTACCCTGGGAATTACATTCAATTGGTCAAAGTCTGTCTTGCTGCCCTCTCAGCGCATAAGATTCATAGGAGCAGAGATAGACTCAAGATTGATGCTGCGTTTTCTTCCGACCGAAAGGATCCAAACTTTACAAGGCCAGGTTCAAGCCCTGATTTCAAGATCCAAAGCCCCAGCCAGGATGGTCCTACAAGTTTTAGGTTCGATGTCTGCCACGGTTCTTCTAGTTCCTCTGGCAAGATTGCACATGAGGATTCTTCAGTGGCTATTGTCAACTCAATGGTCCTTTCAGGACCTTCCCCTCAATCATCCCATTATAATTACAGAAACATGCAAACGGGACCTTCGCTGGTGGCTTCAGACATCCAATCTAAATCAAGGAAGTCCTTTTGTTATTCCCTCTCCAGTGGTCACCCTGACGACAGATGCCTCCCAGACAGGGTGGGGGGGACATTGTCTGGGCAGGTTAGTTCAGGGCTCCTGGCTTCCAGACGAAGCTCTTCTCCACATCAATGTATTGGAGATGAGGGCTGTACTTCTGTCCCTACAGGCCTTACACAAGGTTCTCCCTCAGGGCATAATCGCCATCCACACAGACAACATGTCGGTGGTCTGGTATCTAAACAAACAAGGAGGGACCAGATCTTACCCTCTTTGCAGAGAGGCCATGAGGGTGTGGGAATGGGCTGTAGCTACCAGCCGTTTCTTGGTAGCGACCCACATTCCGGGGAAATCAAATATATTGGCAGACAGATTGAGCAGGACAATTCTCTCTCCTCACGAGTGGTCCCTAAATGAAACAGTAGCAGCTCAGGTTTTCAGGAGATGGGGGACACCGTGCTGCGACCTATTTGCAACACCACTAAACACCAAGTGCAAAAGGTTCTTCTCCTTGACTCCACATCAAGGAGAAGCAGCTATGGATGCTCTAGCACAACCTTGGCCAACAGGGCTACTTTATGCCTTTCCTCCGATTCCACTTCTCTCCAAAGTCATTCAAAAAGCTTCTCAATTGGGGTCCACAATGATACTGATTGCTCCATACTGGCCTCGTCAGGTTTGGTTTCCCTACCTGAAAAAACATGCGGTGGACGATCCTTGGACTTTAGATCTAACTCCGGATCTGCTAATTCATCAGTCGGGGCGACAGCATCAGTCCCTACACTCCTTGAAGTTGACAGCTTGGCTCCTCCACTTCCGACCTTAGTCAGAAGTCACACATTAGACCCGGAAGTTATTCACATTCTATCTTCAGCCCACAAACCCACCACTAAGAAATTGTACCTCAGTAAGTGGAAGAGGTTTGCTATCTGGGCTCAACTCAGGGGCTTAGACCCTATCACTGCTCCAATCCCGGAAGTTTTGAAATTCTTAACATCTCTGTTTAATCAAGGATCTTCTGTCTCTACTATTAAAGTCCAACTGGCGGCTATCTCTAAATTCCACGAATCCATGGATCCTCCATTGATGAGCAGCAGACTATGCAAAACTTTCATTAAAGGTGCGGGCCTATTAAGACCCCCAGTTTTTCATCCTGCGCCTCCGTGGGATCTTGATTTGGTGCTTCGTGCATTAACATCTTCCCCTTTCGAACCGGCTGCTACATGTGAACTAAAATATCTGTCTTGGAAAACTGCCTTCTTAGTTGCAATTACTTCTGCAAGAAGAGTTTCAGAGCTTCAAGCTCTGTCTATTAAACCACCGTACTTGATTTTCCACAAGGATAGAGTATCACTTAGGCCTAATCCATCCTTTGTCCCAAAGGTCTGTTCTAATCTCTGTCTCCAACAATCTCTAGAGCTACCAGTTTTCTTCCCAAAATTCTCCAATGAAGCAGAATATACTCTCCATAAATTGGATGTTCACAGGCAATTGCGTTTCTATTTAGACAGGACTCAGCAATTTCGTAAGTCAGACCAGTTGTTTGTGTCCTTCTCAGACAATAAATTGGGTAAAACCATAACAAAAGCTACTATCTCCAAATGGATTAGAGATTGTATAACTCAGGCTTATTCTTCTTCGAATAAGCAGCTTACAACATCTATCAAAGCTCACTCTACCAGGGCTATGGCGACTTCTATAGCTTTTCATTCCAAGCTCGCTATATCGGAGATTTGTGCTGCGGCTACTTGGTCCAATCCGCACACTTTCATTTCCCACTATAAATTGGATGTGGCATCTAAAGGGCGAGCATCATTTGGTTCCACGGTACTCAGGAGTGTTTTCCAGTGAGCCACCCAGGATTCAGGTGCTAGGGACGCTGTCCCATCATTCAGAATGTAGGCGAGATAGGATCACATAACATCTTTTAGTTATGTACTCACCATAACTTCAGATGTTTGGGATCCATCTCGCCTACATTCCTAATACCCACCCTCCTTCCCCTGCCTTGGAGATCAGAAGAGATTGAACGGTTTTGAGTTCTACTGTTTTATCTTATTTCATCTGACGATGTTATATAAGCAGGGCGTGCATGTGTGCATGTATGCGGACAAACTAGATCTGGGGGACTGGTAGTGGTGCATCCTGGGATATAGTAAGCTCAGCCAATAAGAGACTTCGCTCTTTGGCATAAGCGTGCCGAGTCGGAGCCGAGGGATCGGCTCCGAACCCATCATTCAGAATGTAGGCGAGATGGATCCCAAACATCTGAAGTTATGGTGAGTACATAACTAAAAGTTTTCTAGCAACAACATCTTCATTAGTTTCAGATATCTTTAATGTGGAATTATTCAGATTACTTTTACTTTGGCAGAGACACTCAAGTGTTGCTGTATAATACAAGGGATATAATTCAATTATATATTATAAATAATACAATCAGGTAAATCAAATCTTTTGCATGGCCCTAAGAGTGTGCAAGGAGCCTATTGATTGAAAAAAGTTCAAAGGTAAATAACCTGCCACTGGCCAGATGCATTTTCTTTGAATGTGGGTTTCAATGCTGTTTCATTGAATGTGAGTTTCAAAAGTAGAGAAGCTTTAATGCCAAGTCTGTTTTCATTGTAAGACTATTGCTTTGTTTAGGTTTAGTAAATGTCTCAGTGTTTGGGCTATAAAGTTTGAAATAAAAGTTGTAAATTAAATCCAACTGCCTGTAATCAGTGTAGAACTAAAGCATAAAACAGTATGCACACAGAGATTTGAACAGTGTCTATGGCAAATGGGGAGAAATAGCCAAGTAATGGGACACTGGAATGGCTGTGTGGGCGGGGCTTGGGTTGGGTGGATGTGGGTGGGGCTATGTTGGCAGGGGGCGGGGAGAGCTATGTGGGTGGGGCTCTGGATTTGCACCCCCCCCCTGCAAAAAATCCTGCGGGCTCCCTTGCTCATAACATCCTGTAAATACTGCTAAATGACTGCTTTTATTACCACATTATCCTTAAATGTATGATATGATTAGCATGTAACTTATAACTGTAAAAATATGTACATATGTGTTTACACACTTCATTCTTGTTGACTGTTTTTGTTAATAATGCTTGTATCTACTAACTGTATTTGAATTTTATGTACTGTTATACTAACTGCCATATGGAGCTTTTCTCCCCGGGCCTCCACTGAAAATGGGTTCTTTTGGCCCAGTGGACTTTCCTGGTAAACAAATAAATAAATAATATTTCTCAGTTAAAAGTGCAAGCTCCTACAATTAGTGATCAGTGTGCTATCAGTTTCCAATTATAGAGTATACCACTCAAAATCCACCCCAGTCTTCTATTCTTTAGACTCAAATCACAAAACAAGATCAATATGCTCAAATTACATCTGCTGTTCCTCAACTGGTAAAATATCATTAACTCACAAGATCCAAGCACTGCAGCTCAAACCCTAACCATGAGTCTCTTAGATATCCAAGACACATTCTTCCTCACTTCCCCATAATGGTTTTCCTGTGAATTAAAACAACTTTTAAAACTTTGTGATGAAGCTTAACATGACTGGATCCTCCCACCAACTATACCCAGCTAAGAAATCTTGCCAAGCAAGTCACAAACTTTATAACCTTAAAACTACATAAAATTTCCCCAATAACAGACCCGGGTAATTCTGAAAAGAAGTCAGTCATCCACAGGCTAACACAATGCTGCAGGCACAGCTAACTCCCACTCCTCTTTAGCACCTTCTGACCTCCTTACCAAATTCAGCAACTTCTACTCCTTCCCCAAGAGCAAATAGCAACTCCACTAGTGCACTCCATCTTCTGCATATATTGTACTATTTTACTTCAAGATAATAAAAAAAACAAAGTCATTAAACCTCTGCTAGACTAAATACCACTGGCTGGCCCAACCGACACTGACAATCTGACCCACTGTTTATATATACCAGTGCAGAGAGTTCCTCACTACTCACCTCTAGCATATACACAGTCTTTGGCTTATTAAGTATTAAGTCAGATGTTTGGAAGTCTGCCATAGTTAAGCCCTTGCTCAAACAAGTCAACCCAACCAACTCTTCCCAATTCAGGCCTTTCTCTGTCTTACCATTCCTTGACAAAATCATTGAAAAACTAATCTTCCTTCAACTCTCAGAACACATCCATCAATATAACCTCATGTTATTCAAACAAAATAGTTTCTGGACTGGACAAAGCAGTGTTACTACTCTGTAGACTCTATATGCCGTTACTGCACAATATGGACAAAGGTATGTTAACTGATAAACTGAAGCTAACTGAAGCGATATTTATTGACCTCACAAAAGCATTTGACTTTGTTGATCACTCCACTCTGATAATGTATATAGGCAACATAGGCATTAGCCCTGAAGTCACACCCTGGTTCAAAAATTCCTTGTCCAACCACACTTTCTGTGTTAAAAGATAGGATTCTCAATCACATCATTAATGCTCTGGTAAAAGGAGCCCCCAAAGGGTTATTCCTAGCCCCACTAATATTTCCCATATTCATTAATAAACTTCTTTATGACCTACCTCATCTGGTTATACTACTCTACAGTGATGACATAGTCTTCTTTGCAGTGATCACTGTCTGCCCTCAGTGCAACAAGATCTGCAATCAGACTTCCTCTCACTCACAGTATGCATGAATGGAAAAATAACAAAACAATTCCTCCCTAGTGCATAAAAGATGATACTCTGGGATAAACCAAACATTCGGTTATACCATCACAACCCCCAGATTAATAATCTTCCACATGAAAACATATCCCATTTCAAATAACTAGGTATTTGTCTTTACCCTGCTCTCGCTTTCCACTTCTGTCTAGCGAAAAAAAAAAACAAGAAATAAAGTTAATTACCACTTATTCTAGGCAACAAAAATCTTTTGCTACATTACATACACTGAAACAGCAGCTATTAGCAACAAAAATCTTTTGCTACATTACATACACTGAAACAGCAGCTATTAGAAAAGGAATATTATAGGTTCACAGGTAAGTACTAAGCTAGCAGCCATTGTAGGCCATTTCAAGCCTAGCCAGTTTCCATTTTTATGCTCGAATTAACTTATCCCATTTGGTTACAGATTGGTCTTACCCATCCCATAGTCTATAATTATATATTACCCCTAATTAGAGTAAGTAGGATCATACCACAGCTAATTTGAGGGGACCTGTGCATGGGAGAAAACATTTAAGAGTGCCTCTGTCCATTAGTAGCACAGGGGGCAGTTCAGGGGTAAAGTTTCTGTTTCCTATTCATAGATTCAAGCTGCACTTGAATATAGAAAGTAATGAACTTTATTTTATATGAATGGGGAGTGTTAAGGTACTAAATAACTTCCACATGACATAGTTCAGCAGAAAATAATAATCTCCTTAAATTCAAAGAAAGCCAGGTACATGGGAGACTAGGAAATCAAGGTTACGTTTATGATTAAAAGCAACATCACTTCTGTCTTAAGAAGCATGAAGTTGGCTTTGGAGAAATTTTTTACCATGGTTTCCTTAATGGGGGATGGGGGCAGGATGTGGATATCTAGGGTAATTAGCTTATGGTTGGATCGGACCAATGAGGCGTTGACTTCAGGTGTGGAACACCAGTCACTCATGTTGATAATGACTAGATCTAGGATATTGTTGCCCCTGGTGGGGGTGTGGATAAGTTGATCTAGGGCATTGGAGTTTATGAATTCCAGAAAGCGTTGAGCGAAGGGGTTGGTACATGAGTAGTTTTCCCAGTTAATGGTGGGGTAGTTGAAATCACCCATTATTAGGGTGTTTGGTTGAACCCTAATATTTTCCAGTACATCAAGAAAATAGGAGTGGGAATCCTGGGGCATGGTGGGTGATCTGTAACTTTAAAATGCAGGCTTTTATCATGAATAAAATAAGGTCTAATAATAAAATGATAATGGATATAAGCCTAAAGAACTTTAATGGATATGAGCATATAGAACTTTAAAATGCCACCTTCTCATCCAAAGAAAAGATTAGTCGACCATGTTCACTGGGAACTATCAGCTTTTTTGGCTTGTGAAAGTTCAGCCACTTTTGAATGATTTCTAAGTAACTATGAGTGGCACCAGTATTATCAGAAATAAAACAGCAGCACTCCATTTTGATGAGTGCACATGTACCCCCCCCCCATTTAAAAGTGAGGGTGAAATCAAGTGCCATTCGGTTCTGTAGCAGCACGCTGTGCATGGCGGTCATCTCTTAAGTAATTAAATGGACTCAAAGATGGAGTTACTTAAAATTTCTAAAAGCTTAGACAGCTTCCTTAGCTCCCTTATGGACTTGACCGCCCCATAAACAGGTATAATTCCTGTTCCAGAAATGAACCCATCATCAAGGTCCATGTGAGCAAGTCCTTTAAAAGCAGTCTTTTGTATAGTTTTGTGATAAGCCCAGAGGCATCTGTTTTTCCATTTGGGTTTAGAATGGCTTTAATGTCTCTCTTGTGATTAGCATTATGAATCTATCCTTCAGGTAAAACTGCTGTATGTCATACAGCTGGTAGACACAGCCTATGTAACAACAAATAGGCCAGTCTGTAGGTAACCAGGGATAAGCCTGATCTCTGCAAATATAGTAGTATTTCTGCAATGCTGCCATACCCAGTCCACCAATCTCCTTCATAAATTCTCCAAGGGAAATTGCAAACACTGTTTCCAGCAAAAAACATTCCATTTTTATGATAGCAAAAATGTCCTTAAGCAGTCATCAATAGTTGAAGCAGTATTACTGTAAAGTGGGTAGAAGCATGTTTAGCTTTTGGATTATTAGCAAGAAAAGTACTACAAAATATTGTATGAAGTTCAATGTCAGTCACTGGTATAGGAATCAATGGAATTCCCTCATCATATGCAGTAGGTATATGCCCACAGACTTCACACTTCCTAGGTTCATAGGTGGTTACTGAGCTATTGACCCAAAGGTCTTTATAAGCCTAGCAGTGTATACCCAATATAATACTAGAAAAACTCATTATAAAGGATCTTGCTTAAACTCGAGATCTTTGTTAGCAATGACTGCCCATCTCTAGCAGGTCATAGGTGAAATCTCCAGTAGGAATTTACGGTTTCCCATCCAGGCTATGCTTAAACAGGGTCATAGAGGGGCTTTGTTTGATGTAAACTGATAGCATATTACAGATGACTGTTAACCTCTGAGAGACATATCTGTCTCTCCAGAAGGTCCTATTTATGTTGCAGGCCAGGTTAAGGTCCCTGTAGCAGGTGACCCTTGTCCCATTTGACTTGCAGATATGCAACATTGGGGGAGATGTAGTGGGAATGCTCTGTGGAATGTTTGGAGGGGATGGGGGGTTAAACTTTTGCCAAACCTGTTGGCTAATATATTAGCTATTTTTGCAGGATTAGTGTGTGTGATGCCATCCACAGCAGTTCAGCACACATCTGGGTCCTACCTTTTAGGTTACCGATATAGCTGAAGAATGCCTTATGGTTATCCTTAGTTATGACTGCTACATTTTTTTCAAAGTTGCCCTTAGAGGATTTTGAAGTTGTCTTATTTGTTTGTTCAAGCAGAGGAGGGTGTTTTTCCAGTGCTGGGACCTCTCTTTTTTATTCTTAGACAGCAACTTCTTCCTCTTGCTGTATAACTTAGTAATGATAGATGTCCACCAGCAAGGCTTGTTTTTTCTTGAGAATCTTGTTTTGATCCTATCAGGTACAAGTGGGTCAATACATTTGTGTAAGTGTTTGTACAGGGCATTTATGTATACATTGGTATAGTTCAGACGAAAAGAGCCAAGAACCACAAGTAGTGAATGTAGAGACCCAGGAACCACACAAACCAAAGTCCAAACCACAAATCCAGTTTATTGACAGCAAAAGCAGACCAAATGCAGTCAAGCGCTTTCATCTTTAGCAAATACTTCTTCAGAACTGCTTGGCGTAGTTATCTCCAACCTTAAATAATCCTAATACATCATGTGATCAACATGCAATCAAATATTTACATGAATCAACTTTAGTTTAGTACACATTAGTTATAAAACTTCAACAATAATTGTTGTGAATATCATTTAAAATTGCATAAAAAATGAGCAATGAACATAACTGAAACAAAAATGAAAATAATATTGAGAATAGGAATAGTAAAAAAATCAGTGTTACAGCAAGAAATGTATGAGAGACATGGCAATAATTAGCCCTCAAGACTTTTTAGCTTTAATATAGGTGTAATAGAGCAACATTCATTCAAACCGGAGGGAGGGGGGGGTAAGAGCGTCACACACAAGAATCCATATGAGCTCTTTCTTGAAAAGATGTTTGTCGGTGTAAAAGCCCCTTGGATCTGGTTCCAAGAAATCAATCCCCACAAATTTAAAAAGGTGACCAGGATAGGCAGAAATATGCCTGTACAGTGCGTTAATTGTCTTCCCTTTCTTGATTTCGTTGAAATGTTCTCTTCTCTTTCAAGGTTCGACCAGTCTTGCCAATGTAAAATGCTTTACACTGTTGGCAAAGTGCACCATAAACCACTCCCCCGGATGAACAATTAAAATATTTTTCACCTCACATTTCTTGTCGTTGATGAAAAAAGACTTACAGGAGAGTATATGTGGACAGTAGTTACAGTGGTTTCATTTGTACATACGTTTTGGTCTATTGGTACTAAGTTTACCCAAACTCCTTTCCAGTAAACTTTTAAAACATTTGTCTTTCCTAAATACTATCTTAGGTATGGAACCAAATAGTACATTACCATCATCGATGGATGTAACAATATGCCAAAACTGATTAACCACATCAACAACGTGGTAGGTGTTTAAAGAAAAAGTAACAATCAAGGCTCGTTCATACAACTTGTCTGAGTTATGATCACCAGAGGTCAATGGCCCTACTGAAGATAAGGAATGACAGGAGTTATCACAGATTGGTAATAGGGGATGGTACAGACTCTTACTCCTTTTGTCACATACTTCATCTTTGATGAATACCAAAAGATCTGGTGGATAACCTCTATGGGTAAACATATCCAAGAGTTTTTCAATCTCCACCAAAATACTGCATCATCAGATATCATCCAAGCAAGGTGGGCTAGTTGTCCCTTGACAGCTGCTCTTTTTTTGAAATTTGGGGTGCCAACTGTCATAGTGAAGATAAGAATTAGAAAAAGTTTTCTTACGAAAAATGTTGGAGCTAAAGAAACCCTTTGAATAATCCTTTGACACTAGGATGTCAAGAAATGCCATCTTGTCCTTGTCGAAGTTGTGGGTAAATTTAAGAAAGGGGGTGCTGTTATTGATGTACATTACAAAATGGTTCAGTTTCATCAAAGAATCTGTTCAAATGATAAAGGTGTTATCTAGGTACCTAATATAAAATGACCAACTTTCAGCAAATTATACTATTTTTTTAATAACATTTTATTGAAATCAATGCTGAAGTAAACAACTATTATAAGAATAATTGAATAGATTCAAGGTATATTAGATAAAAACAAGAGAGCAATGATATAAAGAACAAATATAACATAAATTATTTACAAAGATGTTCACTGCACAAGCATCAGATAATACTGTTAAGCTAAAAAAGGTTTGATTTTACATTCAACTTATTGCTTTACTAATAATTCATTTATACTCTTCCAATGATTGTATATTGTTGTATTCCTTGAAGATCTAAATTTAATTGTCAACAATTCTAGTTTAGCTACATCCTTGAGAAGATCTTTAAAATTTTGAAAAGAGGGGATATGTGAAGATTTCCAAGTTTTTGTGATTTCTTTCCTGGCAATGGATAGAACAGACCATAGAATTGAATATTTACTCAGTTTTACACAATTTGGAATTGGGTTGTTAAATAACACTAATGATTCGGTGAGTGAAAATTTATCAGTAAAGATTGCTTGTAGGAATTTATTAATGTCTTCCCAAAATTTCTTTAAGAGTAAGCAATCATAAAATATATGTGTCCAGTCTGCATTTACTTGCTTTTTACATCTACAGCATAAAACTATATCGTTAGTTATCTTATTAATATTGTATGGTGTGAGAAACAATCAATTCAAAAGTCTTCAGGTAAATATTTTCCATTTGAGTGAGGATGTAGTTTTACTAGCTGATTAAAAAATATTTACTTTATCTTTGTCTGTAGGATTACAGTTATTAGTGATAGAGAAATATTTCCAATAATTATCTGTGTATATATATCCAAATTTGACTTTATTGTTCTATATATGTGTGAAAGACTAATTTTCATTGAATTGTTCTGCTGAGTGAAAACAATTAAATATTGTATAAGTTTAGGGCTTGACGTCTTAGTTGAACTGACAAAGTTTGCAGATGACTGCAAACTGGGCATATAATGAAAACACAAATGACACAGATCAGATATGTCTCACAGAAACAGAATAACTGGTGCCAGGCCACGGCCTAAACGGCCTAATTTAAATGCCAAAAAATGCATAGTCCTACCGCCGGGAAAAACAAGTTAACCCTAGCTACCAATGAAATCAATCCACAAGAAGAAGAAAGTTAGAAGGGACCTGGGGACCCAGTAGTCAGTTCATTCACACCCAGTCACCCATACCCCTAAGGTAGTTGTAGTCCTTCATTGCCCACCTTATCATGACCTCTTCTCATCTAGATCAAGGGGATCATATAGATCATCACTCATCAGATCACTCATCAGACCCATCACATGTATCATATCCGATGCAGAACTTATCTGACCCGACAACCAACACAGCTGGACCACACAAAGCATTCCTCACCAAAAAGGAAGGGATCTCAAAAAAAAGGCTAACCTACTGACTACAGTGCTCTATTCTAGCTCACAGAGGTCTCTTTAGCTCCAACATACATTTTGCCTTGCATACAAGGCCAGGAGCCATGTCTAACATGCTCCTATCAAATCTCAAAAATCTGAACCCATCAGAGCCACAAGGGGGAGGAGACTTAAACCTCGACACAAATGTTACGAGGGCGTGCTGGAGAGATCTGGACCCAAATCAATGAGCTATCCCTTGGAACGAAACAAAATCCCGGTACATGTGGGGCCTCGCTGGAGCAAAGAGATCCTGCGAATTGATGATAGAATGGATACGCCAGAAATGACCAGGAGGAATTACCTCAGTGTCACTCGACAGGCATACCAAAGGGAATGATAATGGCATATTTCACCAAGGGGTGGCGGACAAACTAAAAGGGGGAAATAAGCTTATAAAAGGGTCGGGCTAGAGTATATACTAAGTGGGGATTAGATCAAGTTTATCCTTGATGTATTTCCTAGCTTCTTGTAAGTCTAGCCATAGCGTTGAATCAAGATTAATCTGTTCTATAAGGGTATTAACTGATTTAACTCATGACTGTTCATCATTTGATGCTAAGCTATCAGGTGCTTTTGTTTGAATAGTGACATTTTATGGTAATCTGTAGTAAAAATGATCCCTTGTATATAGGCTATGGGGTAAATAAGGAACATCCAACTTTCATATATTTTAAATCTAAGGATGACATTTTTAAAGGATTTTAAAATTAGAGTTATGTAGTTAGAATTAAATGTCCGGGTATGATAGTAAGAGAAAAATTCTTTCAATCTCCAGATAAATTAGTTGTTTATTAAATTTAACATATTGGTATCATTATTACTTTTTGGGTTTTGAGATAAAATTAGAATATACTCTTTCCATTTTGCTGAATACTTGCTGTCCATAAGATAAGAGATTGATTTAATTACTGAAGAGATTGAGTAAAGTTCTAGCTTGGGTAGTGCAATACCTCCATTTCCCCAACTATACATATGGTATGATAATGCAATTCTAGGTTTAATTGGATGCCAAAGGAATTTTTTAATCATTGTATTAAACTTTTTGATTATTGAATATGAAGGGGGTATAGATATAGACTGAATTATGTATAAAATATTAGGAAGTAATACCATCTTTATAACTGACAATTTCTCATCCATCGAAAATTTTATTTTTGACCATCTATTTATTAAATTGTCTATGTTTGCAATACTTCTATTGAAATTCAATTTTAAAGTATATTTTATGTTGTTAGTAATAACTATACCTAAATATGTTATTTGTTGGGATTGCGCTATACATTTTTTTGAAATTATCTTGCAAATTAAATTTTTTGGACCAACTAAAATGATTTGTGTTTTATTATGATTGAATTTAAGGCCTGAGTTTTTTTGAAAAATATCCATGTCATTGAATAAATCTTGTAAAGATGGATTCTTGCCACCCAATGTAATCAATATATTGTCTGCAAACATTTGTATTTTTGATGTTTCATTAAAACCCACTTCATATCCTTTAATGTTATTGCTGTCCCTTATCAAATTTGCCCAGGGTTCCATAATTAAAATAAATAAAAGGGGAGACAATGGGTAGCCTTGTTTAGTGCTTTTTATAATACGTATGAACTAAGAGATATTAGGACCTGTTTTAATATATGCTTGACAACCGCTGTATAGTTGAGTAATAAGATTTATAATTTTTTTTTAAAAATTAAGTTCCCCAAAAGAATAAATAAATATTCCCAATCAATTGTATCAAAAGCACAATTTATATCTAAACTAATTATAGTTAGATTATTTTTTGAGTTCTTTCTGATTCAATTAAGGTTATTATTCTCTTAATGTTGTCACAAGAAGTTCAGTTTATTATAAAGCCTGTTTAGTCCACTTCCACTAAGTTAGGAAGAAAGTTTTTAAGCCTATTTGCATATATAGACAAACATTTTATAGTTCATATTTAATAAGGAAATAGGTCTATATGGATTACATTTAGTGGGGTCTTTGTCATGTTTTAGAATAGGAGTAATAAAGGTATATTTCCATGATGGTGGGATAATATTTTTATTTTGTACTATGTTGAAAATAGAATGTAAAATTGTGAGAGCTTTAATAGGTAGGATTTTGTACATTTCTAGAATAATGCCATCATTGCTTGGAGCTTTGTTTTGTTTAAGTTTATTAATTTGAAAATGAATATCCTTAAAAGTAATTTGGCTATCTAGTAATTTAACTTGCTCTTCTGTTAATTTTTTGTTGAATTTTTATTAATAAATATCTGAATATCTTTTTTAGGGTTTATTAACTCAGTGGACTGATTTAGTCTGAAAAAAATCTCTAAATTTGTTTAATATATTATGCAAACCAAAGACCATTTTCTTCTTTTGTGGTGAATAAAGTTCATTGATGTAATTGAATTTATTTAATCTTTTAGTTTTATTGGCTAGAATATTCATGGATCTATGATTTGTTGAGAAAGTAATACATTTAAATTTCTCTAAACTAATCATAGTTTTATGATTTAATATCTCAAGATACTTCTTATTTAAAGAATTTATTTCTTTTATTTTAGCTTTGTCTCCTTTATTTTTTGAAAGATCAAGATTCAATATATCAAGATTAGATTGTATCTATTGTAGTTCTTTATCCCATGAAATTCTTTTCTTTTTGTACCAATCAATTATTCTACCATATAACTAGGACTTCATTGCATCCTAAATGAAAATTTCAGATGTATCATTAATAGTGTTAAGTTCTATAAAGTTATGAACTTCTGTAGAAATTAAGGCATTAACATCATTTAATTTAGTGATATATACTGGGATCTTTTTTATCTGAACATTAGAAATTGAATGAATATATATATCAAAGGTTATGGAATTATGATCAGAAAGGGGACATCTAATCACATTTGCATTAATTAAAGAATCTGCTAAATTATTGGAAATAAAAACTCTATCCTTGAATATGAGTTATGTTTATGTGAATAAAATGTATAGAAAAGTGATTTAGAGTCTGCATAGTTGTTAATATCCTTTAACAAAAAAGATTCAGAAAATTCTTTCAGTAGCCTGGCCATAGTAGAGATCCTTCTTTTACCACTTGAGGTAGAATCTTTGCTATCAAAAATACAATTAAAGTCACCAGCTAATATGATATTACCTTTAGAAAAATGTGTAATGTGTTCTATGTGTTGCTGTGCTGAATTAAATCCAAAGCCAGGAATCCAATATATATTGAATAAAGTGGACATTGTGTTGTTAAACTCTATAATAACCGAAGCTACCATACCTTTGTTATCTTGGTTTGTTTCTATTATTTTAGGCATAGGTAGTTTATTATTCCATAGTATTGCAACACCTCTTTTTTTTGAGAATGCTCAGAGCTGACCAGAATAGAAAAAGATTTAGAGTCTAATCTAGAGATATCATCTGATATCAAATGAGTTTCTTGAAGAAATATTAATTGTGAGTTTTGTAATTTGAGATATTTATTTAAAGATCTTCTCTTATTAGGATTATTTAGACCATTAATGTTAAATGAAATACAATGTAAAGAAGTCATAATGTAGTTTATTTATCTAATAATGCATATTGACTGTGGCTTTTATTATTTTTTTGTTTATATGAAGATAATAGATGTAAGGGATACAATAGTTTATTATACATGAAGTATAAAGAAGTATAATATGTTTAACTAGCTTTCAACTGTGCAAATTGTAGCGAACATCAAAAACACTGTTATCAAAGAATTGTAACAGAATCTATTAACGAAAAAAAAAAACACCCAAAACCCTTCTGGAGTTATAAACTCCTAATTTGAGTGACATCAATCACTCAAATTAACATTCTAACTTGCAGCAAGTTTCAATCAAGAACTGCCTAATTATAAACTGATTCATAATTTAAAAAGTATAGTTTTTAAGTGAAATTACCTCTTCCATGTACAGAAATAAACTTCTCTTAGATGAAATATTTATAAAACTATTAACTTGTTAACTAGTATTAAATTATAGTGAGTGATAAAATAGGACATTGCTATATATATATTCCAATAGTCAAATAAACTGTTTTTTACCAGTATATATTAATATAAAGCTATTTACTATCCTAGGTAGTTGGAAACCAACTATGATGTACTAAGAGCAGTTAAATCTCATTTATATACTATCATTAATATCCATAAATAAAATATATATATATATATATATATATATATATATATATATATATATATATATAAACACAACAGTAATAAGCATAAGAATACATTTTCCTAGACATTAAAATAATCAGCAACATTTTGAGACATCGATCTTCAAATAGCTACAATTATTGACAGACTGCATGAAGAGTAAGATTGTAAAATATACATTTCTAAATATATCTAATATGAATGTCCTATAACTTTGAGTTCTAGTAGACTGACTCATTTTTGTTGCCCTGATAGTTCCATTCAAGATTTGTAACCAAATCCCATAATACTAGTTTACTTATTGTGTTTTTTACCATTAAATTTAACCTTTCCCTTTTCTTCTTCATCTTTCTCATAGATCTATATTTCTTAAGAACCACAATATATTGTTGATGGTATTGAAATAAGCAAAAATAAGCCATTGCTCCTTTTGCCAGGAAAGTACTCAAAATAGTGCTTACATTGTAACAGTAAATGTAGTTAGATATGATGAGCTTGCTTTTCTTTAGCCGAAGAAATCTTAAACAAAAATCATATCATTTATAAGACCACTTTCTATCATATACTAAGCTCATATGTCAGTGATCATTGAAATAAAATAATATGGGGTTAAAGACTGCATTAGGAATAAAGGTCAGAATGTATAATTACTTTGTAATGTGACTATAAACTAATTTATAGAACAGCAGACCTGGAAGAGATATAAAAAAGATATTTAAAAAAAATATACATATAAAACCTTAATACTAATAACATTTAGAGTCAACAGAATACTATAAATGAAATAATATAATTCTTTCTCCAACATCACGCAACCATTTTTCTTCTGTATAATATGACTATATAAAAACATGGATAGTTGGGAGTGATATGCATATAACTAAATGGCTAAGGTACTGGGATTAGGTTAGCAATGGTTCTTTGAATCAACAGCATAGTATTAAATTATAAACCTATAAACCTATGGCTTTATTCTTTTTATGAAAATTTGTAGTTTTGTTTGTTTGTTTGACCACTTATGTGCACTCAATACAGGAAATGTAGATCCTATTACAGAATGCTGCTTGAGACATTTAAGTAACCTACTCTCTGACAAGGTTGTCCTAATATCTGGTTTAATATTTGTGCTGGCATCTAGTCTGGTCACTAAAGCTGACTTCAATTGCAGTCTCTGAGTAAGGATACAGCGTTCCTGTTAAGGTTACTCGTATCTTTCCCATAGTGAATTCACAAGATGATAGAAGCCTTCTTTGCCTCCACGTAACTTAGACTCAGAAAGCCTATTGTCCAGACTGATTAGTCAGTATCACCTGTCCACTGTTGGTATCATATATGAAACTTATTGCAAACATATATTACCGTATATGAAAGTGGGGTCTGTGAGTAACATATGAGGCTGTTTTGCATTGGATTTGTGAAAACAATCTTGTTTTCATAACGGAGACCTGATTAGTAGTCCAATGTCCCCCGAAGTGTGCTGTTCATTTCATTTGGGGTCTCAGATATTTAGAAGCCTAATTGGGGTAGAATTTGTGTTGCGTAGGGATGCTTTTTACAATTATATTTTAATATAAAACACAAGAATCTTCTCTGAAGACCATGCACTGGAACCTATCATTCTACCTAGATGTGATTACCTCTCATTTGGTGCTGATCTCCTTCTTGTCATTAGAATATAAGTTGGTTATCTTTAACTTGTAGCATATCTTTGCAAGATCACCTGATTTTTGAGCTGACCCAGTACAGGAAACTTATAAACATTACAAATAACATGGGGCCATTACTCGCCTAACTCCTTCAGGGGCATACTGCAGCTAATCTGGAGCAAATGGTGGTGTTTAAACAATCACAAAGCCAAATTATTCTGAATTATGTAAGCATTGTTACAACTGGAATGCATAAGCTATAATATTATCCTGGGATTTGTAGACTCAGTAAAACACAGCAAAGGTTAGAATGTAGCACAAACAAACGCTGAATGGACAGTGATGAGTATACTAAACGGACACTAAACAGTATACTAATCAATAATTATTCATAAGTATGCAATTTTTAGCATAATAAAAAGAAATACCTAAAAGTTAAAAGAAGTACTGGAATCAGGCAATACATCTATTTTCTTTCGTAGCACAGTTACCAGCATGAGTATGACCTAGTCCGTGCTTTGTCTGACATAATTTTAAAAGTTACTGATAATAGTAAAAGCTTATTCAACAGCTTCAATCACATTTAAGTATAAGAAAACAACAAAAATTGATTTTTGAGATATCTTATAGTCAATTAATTCTTCTTGCTACTCCGATAACAGTTTATTCCATTCCCATGACAACTAGATGAAGAAATGCTTAAGAACCATAACTTTCCGTAACTTCATCGAGCTGCTGATGATGTTGCATGGCAACGACAAGACTTCTAGATATGGAAGAAATACATCACCGAGCCGCTGCTCTTAAAAAAAAAAAGGTTCTAGGAATTCTAGAGGGAAACAGTAAACAATTTTGACAATAATTGAAGATTAAGGGTGCCTCAAGATGTGCACAAGACATCCCAAATACATACAGAGCATTAACAATAACTCTAAGTGAGAAAATAGCTCAAGTCTGACTCACTGCCAAGCCACCAACCAAAACATAAAACGAAAGAAGCATATCTTCGACACAATACACAAACTCGTGGCATCAAGACACAATTCACCCACAGAAAACCCATAATCAAAGAAAAAAATCCCATGAGTAATAACCATTCCATAGATACACCACCAACAAAAAAAAACAGCAAACAACAAGAGCAGAACACATTAATAACCAAAGCACTATATCACCCACCAAACCACCATGAACTCCTTGCTACCATACAAAGCTATGAGGCAAGAAAGCCATGCAACAAACCAAAAAAACAGTTCAAGCAGACTGGAACAATAGCAAAGTTTAAATCTCTATGAGAGAAATTTATCCTAAATACTATAACAAGTAGATTAAATAGCTAATTCAATAAATATGTTTATAGTGACTATAAGCTTTATATCATTTAAACATTAATGCCAAAGTTAACAGTAGAATAAGCAACAAAGGACAACAAATAAACTATCAATAGCTAGACAGTATATTCTCAAATTTTGCTCTTATAGAGAATGAATTATACCTTATATTCAGAAATATATAAAGAAAGAATAAACTAAATATTATTAATAAGTATATGAAATAGAGCAAGATATTAACAAAATAAATAAATAATGTAGATTAATTAATAATTAACACAAACCAGAAACATTAAGAAAAAATAACATCAACACTCACCTGTTGAACCATTTTCATCTCACTAGACTTCTGGGTCATAAAAAAAGAATTATGTGTGAAAAAAACAAGGATATTATAATCCAACACAAGTCATTTTTTTTAGTTTTTTTTTTTTGTGTTCAAGTGTTTTCCAGGATCCATTTTCTGCAAATATTTTAAGACTAGAGGTAGCCTATTCCATTTCATGTATTTTTTCCAGTATTTTATTTGTTTAGATAAATGTAATAGCAGTATCTAATTCTTCAAATACCTTCGGACCATCCTGAAGGAAGATTTTTAGCCTTGCTCGGAAAAGCAAGTGTGTTTTTATTTGTGCTTTTTTAAGTTCTTTAAGCAGTGGCAAAAAATAGTTTCCTTTTGGCAATTACAGAAGAAGAATAATCATTATCAAAGTGTATGATGTTTCCTTTGAATTTAATCTGTGAATTGGACCATGTTGACTTTAAAACAATTTCCTTATCATGTGAAGATAAAAACTTGACTATTACAGAATTTGTAGAATTACTTTTATTATTTTTAAATGGGACCAAGGATCTGTGAGCCCTTTCAATACCAAAGGAAAGGGCTTCGGGAAGTTGTAAAATCTCAGGTAACCATGAGGTTAAAAATTTCTCTGTGTTATTTTCTTCAATATTGTCCAGTAGCCCAAAGATCCTTATGTTGTTTCTTTGTGATCTGTTCTCTAGATCATCAATGTTTTGTTTGCAGAAGGGAGTTTTCTTTTAAAGGAAATTCTAAATTGTGTTCATTTTCTTGAATTCTACAGTCCATGTCATTTAATGATGTTTCTATACCTGTAATTTGTACTTTTTGCTGTTTTAGATCTTGATGTAATATCTCAATTTGCTGTGAACATTTTTCTTTAAGGTTATCTAGCTTCACGTCCATTCTGTCTATTTTTGATGATAGTTCTTGGATGGTGGATAGTAAAGACTGGAGCTCTTTTTTTAATGTTGTACCCTGTTGAGAAGATTTTGTAAAGCTCATACTGAAGTCTGGTGCCAGAAGTTTCTCATATTTTGACAGGAAAAAATAAAAAAAAATAAAAAATATTAAGATACTATTTAAATAGACTATCAGATGAAACCAAATATATAAAAATGTTATTATTTAGATAGATATAATCAGAATTTCCTGTCATAAATGTTTTGATAAGGCAGAGCTGAGAGAAAGTGCTGCTACTCAAGGCTCATCATGGCCACACCCCCATTAATATGCTCAGCAAATATACTATTGAACACAAATTGTTTCTCTGAATATGCAATTTTCGCACCAGATTGTATACCTGTCACAATAGATGTACAAGATTTTTATTTGGTTATTCCACACAAGGAGGGACTTGATTGGATGGAAAGTATGCTCTTTGACATAGGGCTACTGAACAACAATGACACCAACATGGCTATCACACTGACGGAATTAGTCCTGAGCAACAACTTTCTATATTTTGAAGGACAACTATTCAAACAAATGAGTGGAGTGGCAATAGGTTCCTCATGTGCCCCGAGCTTTGCCAATTTATTCATGGCATATTGGGAGAAACAATTTGTGTTCAATAGTATATTTGCTGACAATTGGTCATTTTATATTGGGTACCTGGATGACATATTTATCATTTGGACAGATTATTTGATGAAACTGAATGATTTTCTAATGTACATCAATAATAGCACCCCCTTTCTTAAATTTACCCATAGCTTCAACAAGAACAAGATGGCATTTCTTGATGTCTTAGTGTCAAAAGATTATTGAAAGGGTTGCTTTAGCTCCATCATTTTACGTAAGAAACCTTTTTTCTAATTCTTATCTCCACTATGACAGTTGGCATCCCAAATTTCAAAAAAAGAGCAGTTGTCAACGGACAACTAGTCTGACTTGCTTGGATGATATCTGATAATGCAGTATTTTTGGTGGAGACTGAAAAACCCTTGGATATGCTTACCCACAGAGGTTATCCACCAGATCTTTTGGCATCCATCATACATGAAGTATGTGACAAAAGGAGTAAGGGTCTGTACCATCCCCTATTACCAATCTGTGATAACTCCTGTCATTCCTTATCTTCAGTAGAGCCATTGACCTCTGGTGATCATAATTCAGACAAGTCGTACAAACGAGCCTCGATTGTTACTTTTTCTTTAAACACCTACCACGTTGTTGATGTGGTTAATCAATTTTGGCCTATTGTTACTTCTATCAATGATGGTAATGTACTATTTGGTTCCAAAGACAAATGTTTTAAAAGTTTACTGGAAAGGAATTTGGGTAAACTTGGTACCAATGGACCAAAAGGTATGTACAAATGTAACCACTGTAACTATTGTCAACATATACACTGTTGTGAGTCTTTTTTTCATTAAAGACAAAAAATATGAGGAGATAAAAATATTTCAATTGTTCATCCAAGGGAGTGGTTTATGGTGCATTTTGCCAACAGTGTAAAGCATTTTACACTGGCAAGACTGGTCTAGCCTTGAAAGAGAGAATATATGAACATCTCAATGAAATCAAGAAAGGGAATACAATTAACGCACTGTACATACATATTTCTGCCTATCCTGGCCACATTTTTAAATTTGTGGGGATTGATTTCTTGGAACCAGATCCAAGGGGCTTTTGCACTGATGAACATCTTCTCAAGAAAGAGCTCATATGGATTCTTGTGTGTGTGATGACCTTACCCCCCCCTCGAATGTTGTTCTATTACACCTATATTAAAGCTAAAACGTTTTGAGGGCTGATTATTGCCATGTCTCTCATACATGTCTTGCTGTAACACTGATATTTTTTACTATTCCTATTCTCAATATTATTTTTAGTTTTATTGTTTCACTTATGTTCATTGCTCATTTTTTGCAATTTGTAACTGACATTCACAACAATTTTTGTTGAAGTTTTATAACTAATGTGTACTAAAGTTGAGTCATGTGAATGTTTGATAACATGTTGATCACATGATGTATTAGGATTATTTAAGGTTGGAGATAACCATGCCAAGCAGTTCTGAAGAAGTCTTTGCTAAAGACAAAAGTGCTTGACTGCATTTGGTTTGTTTTTGCTGTCAATAAATTGGATTTGTGGTTTGGACTTTGATTTGTGTGGTTCCTGGGCCTCTACCTTCACTACATGGGTATAGTTGTCAATGCCAACTGTGGAAACAGGAGCTTGGAAATTATTTTTTGCTATCCTTTAGGAGGGTGTAATTAGCTTTGGTGACATTTTTTAGCCTGATTTCACCTAAGAGGGGTTCATGTGTTAGCTACTTCAGATGTGACTGATTTGTGATCAGATTTAACCAGTGAGGGTCCTATATTTGTGGTGGTGCAATGGTTACCCATATTGGTAAGGACCAGGTTTAGAATATTTGAGCCCCTTGTGGGCCTGCATACTATTTGCTCAAGGGCATTAGTGTTAAAGTCCAGGAACCTTTGTGCAACCATGTTGGTACTTGTATAAGTTTCCCAGTCAATGAAGTGATAGTTAAAATCGCCCATGACTAGAATGTTTGTTTGTAATTTGATTCAGATAGGTCCATATAAGCAGTGTGGGTAGCTTGGTTCATTGAAGGGGGCCTATAGCTAACAATGACTTGAAGGGGGGGTCTTACCACAGTTAGCTGAACTTGGAGTAGCTCCATGGAGTTTTCCTGTCTAACCTGTCTAGAGGTGTATTTATCTTTGAAGATAGATACTCCCCCTCCTTTGGTTCTCATACGTTCATTGTGCTATCTCAAAGTGTGGAAGGCATTGTACCTTGCAAGGATGAAGTACTGTCTGTGGTCCTGAACCAAGTTTCTCTGACTGCACAGATGTCAACATCCTCCAGGGAGAGGAGTGCTTCCAGAGAGTGCAGTTTCTTATTTAAACTCCTAGCATTTAGCAGCATAACCTTTAATTTATTTGTGTTTAATATTTTCACATTGGAAATTTTGTTCTTGAGATCTTGCCTAGAAAAGGCACTGAGTGGGAAGCAAGTGCCTTAGCCAGTAACCAAAAGCCTAGAGGTGATAGGTAAAGACCATCTCTGGCAAACAGCATGGTCTATAACCCATGTCATTCCAGGCTGAAAGGAACTGGATTCCCTTAGACACCAGAAACTAAGCCAATTGTTGAAGTCAATCAGTTTTTGTTTATATTGTGGTATCATCCTAGGTGAGGGTAGAATGCTAGGCTAGGGACATACCTGCCTGGGACTCATATTCATAGACCTCAATCATGTCTCTATTTATATAGTCCAGTGAGGTACATCTCAAGTCATTCATACAAACATGAACTATGACAGAGTCATAACAGTACTTGTGCTGAGAGACTTGCGTGCATGTGTGATCTGACTGATCCTGGCAACCGATAGACAGCTGACCGTAACCTTCTCCTTGTCCAACCTGGTGAATAGGTTATCTTTGTGTCTCACAATGGAGTAACCTATGACTAAAAAATTGGTTTAGATGTGCTTTGCCTTAGTGGCTTATTTGGTGAGACACTGGTGCTTGTGTTTTTATGTGTATTGAGTGCTGTAGGTGCTCTATTAGGTGTATTATGTTTGTGTTTGAAAGCCCTCTGGTATTTGGGTAGGTTTCTGGTGAGCACCTCTGCACATGATGATTTGTATGTTGAGTGAATGGTTTGCGTAAGTTGTGTAGTATGTGAGCTGACAACCTGTTCAGTGTTACTGTTCTGTGCATGAGAGAGCAAGGATTCCAGATTCTTAGTGTAGATACATATCTCATAAATTGTACTTGGTTAATTTAGGAGTAGACAGTTGTCTGTGTACACGAGGCAGTTGCTACACTGCCTCAGGATACCCATGTCAGTCAGAATGGTAGGAGAAATGGAGTGAAATTGACTATCCATAATGCTAGGTTAAATCCTGTTTTCACAGTGGGGAGAGACAATGGAGGGGTGTGGTATAACCGGGTGCTCTAAACAGAGTCTATACTAATGGGGTGCTCTATAAAGGATCTATACTAGTGGGGGTTCCCTACATGGTATGAGAATATTGTAGATTTGGTTTGGGGACTGTTTAAGGGGCAAATGTCCAGTTGAGATCTTTTCTGAGCAGCTAAGCACAATTTAAGGACTTCTTGGCTAGATCACAGGCAGCTACTAAGGGAAAAATTATCTGCTGAAATTTTTGCATGCATAACCCCTATGGTTACCCCCACTGTGTGGTAGTGTCCAATGGTTTATGTAGGAGCGCTACGCGTAAACAGATGAATGCAGCAGAGCAATGGCTGGTCACCTAACTCTGTGGAGCTGTGTTAAAACAAGCAAAAAACCCGTGCAAATCCAGAGCTTGTAGAGCAACAATGAACAAACTGAATTAAACAATTTAACAAATAAAAAAGCACAAAACAGACCCCTGTGCCAGCAACCTTCAATCAGATGAGTCCTAACTGCACTCTCCTGCCACAGGTGTGCAGGGGGGCCCTCTCCAATGACAGATAGCGTGGTTTAGTGCTCAGTTTAACAAACAGAATCAGATTTAGCAGGTCTGAATCTAGTCTATGCTACAGCAGACAAAGTGCAACAAACAAGTTTTAAAAAATCATCAATATAAGAAAAATAAAGTTTAAAAGTGCAAAATACAGTAACAAATCGTACTTATGGTTAGCAGAATGCAATAGATTCCTTGGATTGCACAGATGAATACAGCAGAGCAGTGGCTGGTTGCCTAACTCTGTGGAGCTGTGTTGAAACTGTGAGAAAACTGAATTAAACAATTTAATCAATAAAAAAGTTCATAACTGAGCCCTGTACCAACAACCTTCAATTAGATGAGTCCTAACTGCACTCTCCTGCCACAAGTGTGCAGGGGGCTCTCTCCAACAAAAGTGCTCAGATGGCATGATGAATCTTTGATACTGGATTCAAAAGCAAGAAAAGTACTGTTGATATTAAGGAAGAGTCAGCAAAATGTACTTCAGGCCAGGATGAAGTAATGGATTCACATAGGTTCATAGGTGTGTACTAGGCTAATGGCCCAGGAGCCTTTACAAGCCTAGCCCATAGGTTTACCCTGGCATTGTGCCATCTGACCTTAGTTCCTAGTGCTTCTGTCGAGTAGAGCCACTGGAGTGATCCTCGGGGTGAATTTTCTATTTCCCATCCACTCATCAAGATTTCTCTTGAAGAGGGCCAGTGAGGTCTGCTTGACATGTATGGGAAGTCTATTCCATAGCATGGGCAGTCTCTGGGTTATGAACCTGTCCTTCCAGCATGTTCTGTTGATTGTGATAATGAGGTTGAGGTCTCTGGAGCATGTGGTGCAGAGGGATTGGGATTTCATTAGATGTCACTTCCTGGTCTGGTACAAAGTTTAACTTACCTGTATTCATTTCCAGGTTTAATCTGGATGGCAAGTGATTCACAGCCAGTTCTGGATTTGGTTTTGATGAAAAACATAATTGGTTTCCACTTCTAGAAGTAACCGTGTCTCTGCTTTTTTTTCGGGTTCAGTTGGTGATAGGTTCTGCCAGTTCATGTGGAATGATGTCAATGGAATCTCAGTTGCATTCATCATGAGGGAGGGTCTTCTTGACATGTAGCACATGGATCCGGGTGGGGAGGCCTTCACAACGGATGTCAGTGGCAGTTGTGTACAAAACCAAGTAGGGTCCATTCCATCTGGGGCTCAGTGGGTGTCTTCTGGAATGAACTTTAAGATAGACACAGACTCAAGGCTGCAATTCATGATTTTATTGTTCTGTAGGTCATTGTTCTGCATACAGAATAAGCTTTTGATATTTCTGTAAAACAGAGCAAAGAGATTTACAATACAAGAAAATGAATTTATCAATGTCCTAATTCCAAATTCTTGGGGAGGTGTGTAGCAGGCATTTTCATGGGTCTACTCATGAGCATTTTATGAGGGGATAAACCTCTAGTGGTACTAACTACACGTCTCGTACAGAATAAAACTAAGAGCAAAGCTTCTGACCATTTAAGACCAGTCTCCTCATAAATTTAGCTAATTAGTTCTTAATTGTTTGGTTAGCTCTTTCCACTATCCCTGAAGCTTGTGGTCTGCAGGGACAAAGGAATTGCAATTTTTACATTCAAAGCTTTAGAAATCTTCGGAATTACTTGACTGGTGAAGTGAGTGCCCTGATCAGCCTGAATACAGCAAGGGATCCCAAATCTTGGGATGAGTTCTGTAAGCAACTTTTTGGCGACTGTCTTCGCATCATTCTTTACACAAGGATATGCTTCTACCCCATACAGAAAAAAAATGTAAACTACAACCAATGTGCATTTTTAAATTTCCACACTTGGAGAAGTTCTATAAAGTCCAAATGTATAACACAGAATGGTCCCCAAGGCTTTTTCAGCATTTGAATAGCTGCAGGTACAGATTTATATACATTGTGTTCTAAGCAAACTACACAAGTATTTACAAAATATTGATGGACTTTTGAAAGGTGAGGGGCATACCAATCACTGGAAATTGTTTTATTAAATGATAGGCTTTAATCAGCTGAGTTAAGAAATACTGTGGGGCTGCCAGCCATCCACCTGGGTGGTGCTACAAAAGGTCTGGAGTGCAGTTGTAGCCATCATTTATCCACCTCATTCTTTCAGAGTCCTTTGTCTCATTATGAAAAGATAACTCCTGTAAAGAAAAAATATTGTTAGTTTCATTCATTTGCTGAAGAGGATAAGACAATGCAGCTTGTCCAGCCACCATTCCCCTTGGTTATAAAGGATTCATCATTTTTATGTGCAAAACATATAACCACAGCTACTTCTCTTTGCTATAAGACATCTAATAAATCTTTAACAAGAACTACATTTTTAATAACCATGTCTGCTTAAGTCAAATAATCTTATTCTTTCCAAAGTGTCCCAAAGGCATAAACTACTCCATAAGCATAACATGAATCTGTGAAAATTGTTACTGATTGATCTTTGCCAATTTTACAGGCTTCAGTACTAACAAGTTCAGCTACTTGAGCAGACACATTTCCATTTGATTGTACAGTTAACAAAATTCTGCATTGTGTACAAATGGAAAAGGCTACTACAAGTTCACAATCATCTCTGAACACACGAGCCACCCACAAAAAGAACTGGATCTGGATTCTATAATGGAATATCTTGTAACTCTAACCTAGGAGGAAGCACGGTGTTAATAACAACTACACAATCATGAGGTTCTCCTTCAATTTCTCTAGAAATTAAAGAAGCAGGGTTAAATGGTTGACATTGAATAATCTATAAGGATGGGCTATTAAGTAAGGACAACTCAGACAATTTGCTGCAGATTAAGTATTGCATTTTAGTTTTCAATAATGATGCCTCTATGGAATGTGGAACTACCATATAAGTCTCATGCCTGAGAGGCAGAACACCCACCATTTCCACTAAGCCTTCCATCATGATCACCTCCCTAAGGCAGTAAAGGGGGACTACTGCTAATACTAGTGCTAACTTCTTTCACTACAAAACAAGAAAAATCTCTTAGAATAATTTGGCAACCCAAGTGCAGGAGGGTTTAAAAGTAATGTTTTCAATTCTACAAAAGAATGTTCATGACAATCCTGCCAGGGTAAAGTTTCTTTAACAATTCTAATAAAGGTTTCGCTATATCTGCATTATTTGAAATCCATTGTTGACATTAACTTGTTAGTCCCAAAAAAGCTCACAACTGTTTAAATGTAGTAGAACATTGTGCAGTTAGTATTGCAGTGATGTATGAAAGCAGGATCTGTCTAAAACCTTCTAAAATAAGATGTCCCAGTTATTGAACCTGTGATTTCCATAACTGCAAGTTGACATTGTTAACAACAATAAATCCTAACTATCCTAACTTTGCCAAAAGAAAAATAGTATCTTATTTGCAGCCATTTGAGTTTTTTTTTAAGCTAAAAGCAAATGTAGGTATTGGATTAGAGCAGAGCCACAAGGAAGTTTATCTTGTCCAGCTGTTTTTTCATTTCTTTAGAAAAAAGAGTGGGTGTTTCTATATATCCTTGTGGTAATGTAGTCCAAGTGTACTGTTTTCCTCTATATGAATGTATAGGAATAGAAAAAGTAAACTAAACATATATCACTGAGATGGTGGTAGCATCTGATGGAATAGAGCTTAGAATTGTTGTAGGATAAGGGACTACCGGAAATGTTGGTACTGCTACTGCATTCACTGCTCATAAATCTTGTACAAATCTTTATGTATTTTTCCATGGTTGCTTAACTGGTAAAATAAGAGTGTTACAGGAACATCGAGTTGAGACAATGACACTTTGTTGTAACAAGGCAGAAATAACAGGTTTGATTCCTTTTTCCACTTCTACCAACAAAGGGTACTGATCTACCACAGGCAGGTGCTCACAAGGTTTGAGTGTTATATGCACAGGTTCTGCATCTTTTATAGTCCAGAGGTGTGGTGGGATTACTTTTAATTTCTCCAAGCCAGCATTTTCTACATCTCGTTCTGATAGTAGAATAGCAAAAAGAGCATCTTCATCTGTACAAATGGTAATTAAATATAATTCTAGGTATTCATTAAAAATGCCTAACAATACACCATCTGGTTTACATAAATGGTGCATCATAATTTTCATAACAAATCCTTCCTAACAGATTTAGATGGGCAGTATTTCCAACAATAAAAGCATGCAATTTTTAGTGAACCAGTTTGAATAGGAGCAAGTTTCATTTCTGGATACTCTAAAGGGACTTCAGATATTCTCACACCCAGAATCATCATGTGTTCAGAATGTGGAAGGTGTAATCATGGACCTGGTAGCTCCTGTATCGAAGAGAAATGGGATAGATGAATTTTGCACTATAACATTGACAAAAGGACTATCCTAGAGAAATAACAGTGGTTCTTGCTCATTGCTGTCTTAATGATTTTATTTCCATGCTGGTGGCTGCCAAGCAGTATTCTATCCCTGGGAATTTCTCTCAGATTGCTGTGGTGCCTGAACATTTGGTGAATTTGTTTGCTGTGCAGACATCGGACATTCATTTTGCCAGTGTCCAGAATGAGCACAATTAAAACAAATATTTAAATGTGGTACACTTTGCAGTGTCTGTGGTGATGCAGGGGAATAAAAATTTTGCTGATATTGTCCTAGGTATTGTGTTTGGAAAAATAAGAATCTATCCCTTTGCCCACAATTTCTTCTTCCCCTTCCCTGTCCCTGTGAGTACCAAATTGTTGAAGCTGAATATCAACTAACTTTGCCTTGTGTTCTTTTTCTTCCCTATGTATTTTGTTTGCCACATGTTGTGCTTGTTTTACAATTTCATGAATACCCGAACTTGTTTTACAATTTCATGAATACCCAAACTTGGCTTAAACCTTTTTAATTTGCTCTTGTTTAGGAGGTAACAACCCTTCTAAAAACCTGCTGACAAACAGCTGGCTGCTGCTCCTTCTGCAGGTTCTGGATGTCAAGAGAAGGCTTCAAACGCATCTATCATGCATTTTAAATATGCATCAATAAATTCATTTTCCTTTTGCACAATAGCTTTATTTTTTTCCCATTTAGGGGTTGGGGGCATACTTTGCTAATGGCTTTTAACAAGTTGTTCTCAGCAGTCAAAAATACGCCATCAGTGTATTTTGTGATATTATCGCCTATATTCGATTTTTCTTGTATTTTTCTGAAAACGTTAGTGGTCATAAAGGCTTTTAATACTGCTCTCAAATCTTCAATAGTTGGATTTTGTAGTTGCACATGTTCTTCTATGATCTTTGCTTATTTAGCTGAATGTGTCTGAATACGACTGAGAGAGCCTACAACAGTTTTAAGATCAACTAAAGTCCAGGGACGCGATACTCTTTTGGTAGGTTCAGCCTCGCTATCTCTAGCTGCTGCTGGATTCATTACTTCTTGCAAGGGATGTAATTGTGTAGGAGATGTATCAATATAAGTGGGAGAATCAGAATCTGTTTCTTCCTCTGTATTTTGTTTGGCAGGTGATGTTCATTGATGTTCCTCCCCATCTATAACAATCGGTAACTGGGTAATAATTTGCTTAATCCTTTTCAAAGTGTTAGTTTTTGGTGGAGAACTTTTATTGAGATAGCTTTAATTTTCCCACATGCTTAGCACTAATTCATTATTTATGTTTATGATACATTTGTTATCCATTATTAGCCATTCACTTTAACATTTGATCAGATGGTGTTATGGTAGGTACTGAATGTCGCTGTTGACAGAATCTATTGTAATAAACTACCCCAGAGGAACAATTAGAAGTGCTGGAAGTAACATGGGCTGTATCTAGAGAAGTGGTAGTTGTTTGTCACATTTACCTCCACCCACCCTCTCAGACAAGGAGAACTAGAAGCTTCTTGAGGCACAGGTGGGTCATAAGGTGGGGGGTGCAGAAGGTAATGGAGGCCAGTCATCATCTGATTATTCTGGCTGCATAACTGATAACTTTTCTAATTGTGTCAATGGATATATAATCCAGTAATGGGATTTTTCATCTGTGCATTTTTGTAATGTTAACTGTTCTGTTAGCTGACTGCAGCTGTGATTTTAATTTAGCCGAATTTTATCTTAGACTTATAACTACAGATTACTTTTCTTTATTTTTAGGTTCTTCTAGTCAGTCATTAAAAGCTGACCAGCAATAGGCTGGTGTCTTATTACCCTTTGTTTCAGTTACTTTTTTAAGTTTTCTAAAATTTTCTTATCAGGCGTACCCTTTTCCAGAAACTGTAAAGTGCTATCATTTTTAGTGAGCTCAGACCATTTTACCAAATAATTATAGCTGTCTCTTCCATACTTATTAAACATATACCTGCCTGAGTCCCATACTCTGACTCTTTTAAGCCACTTGTGGTGGTGCCCATTATAAAAACACACTCTCATACCAAAGGGATAGATATGCGACTATAATTATAAATTCACTTTCCTTCTTAATGAAGGAATCCTTTCTGTTCCTTTTCTTTATATTTGATTAGACCATAATCTCACACATAAGAAAGATACACTGTCCTTATGACAAGGATATTTCATCCTTGTGACAAGGATACTCTGCCCTTATATTTATTGATTAGACCCATCTGGTACAAAATGAAATAAACTTTATGCTGTTAGTAAAGTTGATTGCACATGCATACAATTTCCCATACACATACAGTTTACCTGCTCACATAGTTTCATAGGTTCATAGATTAGTACTAGGCTAATTGGTCTTGTGAGCCATTTTAAGCCTAGCTAATTACCACATGAGAGAATCAAACCCTGCACCTTGTGTCTGTAAGGTAAATGCCTTAGCCATTATACCAATCTCCTATACCAAGCCTACCCGTAGAGACTTTAAACACTACAGATAGGAAAGAAAGACATTATGCACTGGTATACCAAAAATTTGCCTGACAGAAAACCTGTCACAATGGGGCCAGAGGCAATTTCTAATGCAGCAACATACAAAAGGCTCAGAAATCCAAGTGTATATGGCACCAAACTGTTAAGGTACCAAATAACTTTCACTTGGCACAGTTCAGCAGAGAATAATGATCTTCTTTATTGCAATGAAAGGCACATATGTGAAATACTAGGAAATCAAGGTCCTGTCTCCCCGAACAGCAGAATCATTCATTCTTTATACCTTTTCTGATTAAAAACAACATTATTGTAACATTCTTAGAACAACCACCGACCAACGAAAATGAACACTACAGCATTAATTCTGCTAAGATCTCCTGATTCTATGTTTGACTTTCCATATCAGGCATGATTTTCAAACTCCATAAAAGACCTTTCTACACTTTTGCCATGCTGGCAATTCTCATATTTAGCAAAAATTAAATCATTGGCTACATAGTGAAAAATACTCAGGAATCCATATTGTAATAAAAGCATATTATAAATTAAATACTCACTCTAATGTTTTTCCTTCTCTGTACGCTTCACCCATCACAGGAGTCTGTCCCAGAGCAGCAGTGTCCTCTGTGAGATATGCTTGCCCTTCCAAACTGTTCTGTTGATGTTGCAGAAGAGGTTTAGATCCCTACATCAAATATTTCTGATGCCATTCAACCTACTGAAGTGCAGTAAAACCATCAATATTGAGTTGTAGGATGCCTTGTATGCCAGACACAGGTCACCTCTTAGCAGTCTGTAGGATACCAAGTATAGTGACAGGGCTTTAAGCCAGCCCATGTAGGACACGTTGTTTAGGCATCTCTGTGAGCATTGCAGTTGTTGCATCTGCCTGGACAGATAATGCCAAAGGGGGCATTATGCTCAATGACTGGCCTAATGAGGGCTGAGTAAAAGGGAACAATGTCATTCCCTAGATTTAAACATAATCCCTTTGATCTGATGTTGTCAACGTTCATTTTATCCTTGACAGATGGGTTTGGTTCCATTTTCTGAACTGACTCTGACATTACTACAGCTCATGCCAGCCAAAAACTCTCAAGCTTCACCTCTTCCCAGAATCCTTTGCTCTTAATTATCGCAGATCTTGTTTGCCGTTTTCCAAAAATGGTTGTGTCTAGCTACTACTCTCAAGTGCTTGTGGGTTTAGGTAATTCTTTTGTCTTTTTTCTTACAGTTTCTGTCTCATTTCCCTTTTCTTCTTTTGTGTTATATTTAGTGTATTTCTCTGAGTATCATCGTTGATACTTTTCCCTTTTACACTTTTGTGATCCGCGGTGGTGGTGCTGCGGTAGCATTGTCACCTCACAGTAAGATGCCGTCCAGTTTGATTCTCAGCTAGAGCATCTTCTGAGTGGAGACATGCGTGAATGGGCGTACCTTCGTTGAAGGTTGTGCATCAGGGCTGGCAACTCGGCATGTAAAAATCAACTGCCAATCATTAGCGGACCGGAGTTCCACTGTGGCGACCCCTAACCGGGAAAAGCCGAAACACACAAAGACACTTTTGTGTATTCCCCACTATCACTGTTGATGGTTCCCACTCCGGTGTTCTTTTCTCGTCCCTGTACACTCTTGTGCATTTCTATGGGTTCCCCTATCACTTCATCGAGTACGTGAATATCGAAAGCTTACTTCGTCGAATATTCACATACTCGAAGTTTGTGAATTTTTTTTACAGTAGAGTGAAGATCAGGATTTTTGCCCTTTCCTCACTGTAGTGTGGTCTCTGAGTAGGAATATATATTTAGTGGGGGGTGTGGGGGTGCAGCCCCCCACAATAACTTCTTTGAGTACGTGAATATTCGACGATGTAAGCATTCGATATTTACATACTCTGTGAAGTGATACAGACGCTTTCTATGACTATCATCACTGCTAGTCCCGTTTTCCCTTTTTCCTTCTATCTTAAAATATAAAAAGAGTAATATCTCTTCTGCTTTTGCTTTCCCTTTCTTTGTGGAGTGAGATTTCCTTAATAAATTTTCTCTAGCTGTTTTCTCTCCTTGTCATGACTGAGAAGGGTAAGGGCCCCTCTGGCTTCAAAAAATGCTAGAAGTGTGGCCATAAAATTTGCTTATCAGACTTTCATTTTATTATGTGTGTATTGTCTTGGTCCTCATCACTTACAGGAGGATTGTAGCATATGTCACGCCTTTAGCAACTGGACTCTAGCAGAAAGGCGTAATAAGCTTATTTTAAAAGGACTTCTCCCTTCAGCTTTTGGTGAAGTCTTATCCACTGGAGATAAAGCTACGACAGCTGTTTCATCTCCTTCTTTCTCTTTCTCTATAGAAAAATCAAAGAAAAGAAGTCTGTTGGTTCCAACCTCCCCATCTGTTCCAAAAGCCAAAAAATTGAAAACCTCTGCTCCGAAGGTTCCCAAGGAACCGAAGGCCTTTGCTGTTGACACTCCAGTGCTGACATGCATTCTGGCACCAATTGCAATTTTGAGCCCTTTAATGTCGAAGGCCTCCATACAACAATTGACTACTGCTTCACCTGATAAGACCACTTTGCCTAGAACTACCTACTCTCCATCTATTGATCCCTTTTCTGGGGAGTTCCCTGAAGTATTCTTGCAGAGGCCTAAGTCCCATTCCGCATCATCCATCTGATCCACCAAAAGTCTTTCAGAACTCTACACTGTGAGGCTAGTGAATAAAATGTTATGGGCTAGAGGGCTTTCAGGCCCCTCTTCGGTACTAACCCCTTCAGGCATTGGTACTAAAACTTCCTTTACACCATTAACTACTCCTCCTCTAACCTCCTTGGAGATCTTAGAGTCCTGTGTTCCGGACATCCCAGCACTGACTGTACCAGCTCCGGAGTTGTTCACTTCTTTGGAGCTAGTAGTTACTCTAAGATCTTCAGTTTTTTTTCTGAACTGGAGACCACCTGGAGCTGTGGCTACCCTGCCAGTTCCAGGGAACAGGTCTTGACTCCAGGTTTTCTGGAGCCATCCCTGCTCCTCACAGCTTTGGCTCAAGTTAGCTCAGCTCCAGCTTTGGTCTTGAGGGTCAGTTCTTTGAAGTGGGAGGTGATCCCAGTTCCAAGGCAGTCTTTCTAAGTTCCAGACTCCATTCCCTCTTCTGAGAGGGAGGGCCAGCCTTCGAGGCTATGTAGATGGCTCTTTCTCTTGCAGAGACTCAGTCAGTGCCTTCCCTCTTGGAACAGGTAGGTAGTTCAGTTATTCCTCCTGCATCTCCACTGGGACAGCAGGTGCTGAAGCCTCCGGTATCACAGGCACGGGTATTGTCATCTTTGGATACTTCCCCAGATTATCCCCCTGAGGAGGTCCCTCAGAAAAAGAAATGCAAGAGGAAACACTTGCATTCCCCCAGGAATCAGTCACACAAGACACAGATTTCGATGAGGGGGAAGAGTCCCCACAGTCACCCCCTGAAGATGTCTCATTTGGAGACATCTTGGAAATTCTAAAACAGAGGGGTGACTGGAAGTCCCAAAACCCTTCCTCTGAAGAATCTGTTTACCTGCAGGCTTTCGGCACCCAATTGTCTATCTCTTGGGTGACTCCACCCACTGATGAACTCATTCAGTTGATTTCTTAGCAGGCATGGAAGGCTCCAGACACCATCAAACCCATTCCCAAAAGACTGGATAAGATACTTTCCGCTCCTGAGGATAAACAGTTTTGGGCTAAGGGGTTACCTGTTGATGATATGGTCATAGTGGCAGCCACTAAAAAACAACTTGCTGTGGAGAGTTCCTCTGTCCATCTGCCCAGTAGGGAGTCTTGGGCTATGGACAGATTTGGAAGCAGGTCTATGCTTCATCGACCTTTGCTATAAGGTCCTTGAATTTTATGGCATATTTCACCTGACTCTAACAGGATCTGATTAAAGAGTTGTCAGGCAACCTGGCAGGAGCTGTAGCTGAGGTAGTCCAAAAGAAAGTGGCTTCCCAGTTAGCCACCCTGGAGTCTGTGTCCAATTCACTCTCAACACCTGTGCCCATCTGGGGATTACCAACAATCTAGAAAAAATCTCATGTAATGCAGACACAAAATTTAGAATTCATAGGGGCAGTACTGAATACACAAACAATGATAGAATCTCTTCCTCCAGAATGATGTCAGAGAATTGTGGTTCAGGTTTAAAAGTTAATTCACAGAAAAAGGTTCCAGCACAATTAGTCTTGCAAGCTCTAGGATCCATGGCAGCTTCCATAACCCTAGTGCTGTTAGCCAGGTTACACATGTGAATTCTGCAATGACTACTAGCTTCTCAGTGGTCTATCCTTCACCATTCATTGTCAAACCAAATCTTAATCCCCAACCGTTGCAAAACGGACCTTCTTTGGTGGATACATTCCAAGCAAATTTTTCACAGTGGTCCCTTTGTTTTTCCATAGCCCACAGTCATAGTGACTACAAACACCCCCTACAGATGGATGGGGGGACATTATCTGGGCAAGATGGTCCAAGGCACTTAGTCCCCATTAGAGGCCAATTTGCACATCATTGTCCTGGAGATAAGAGCAGTGCTTCTTGCACTGCAGGCCTTTCAGACAGCTCTTCCTGAGAGGACTATTGCAATTCAAATGGGCAACATTTCAGTGGTTTGGTACATCAACAAGCAGGGAGGAACCACGTTTTATGCCATTCGTCGAGAAGCCCTCAGTGTGTGGCAGTGGATGACCTCATCCAAGCTCTTTCTAACAGCAATGCACATTCCGGGGAGTTCCAGTGTGACAGCAGGCAAGCTAAGCAGATACATCTTTCAGCCTCATGAGTGGTCTCTCACTCTAGAGGTGGCAAAAATGATAGTCCATCATTGGGGTCAACCTTGCTGTGACCTGTTTGCCTCTAACCTGAACAACAAATGTAGCAATTATTCACCCTGATTCCCCCTCCAGGAAAGTCACCCAGAGATGCCCTCCTTCATGATTGCCCTCCCCCCAGTCTACTGTATGCCTTTCCCCCAGTACCTCTAATTCTCAAATTCTTACAGAAAGCACTTCAGTTGAAGAGTATAGTAATCCTCGTTGCTTCCTTTTGGCCTTGACAGATTTGGCTCCCCTTTCTTTGCCCTTACTTGATTTGTCAACCTTGGATTCTGGACCCAGTGCCAGATCTCCTGTCACATCCAGACAGCCTTGTTCACCCAAACATTTCGAACCTCAAGTTGACTGCATGGTTTCTCTAATTCCATTAATTGCCAGTCATCCTAATATGTCCTTTCCAGTGCGTCACATCGTTTTGTTGGCTCATAAACCTTCTACTAGAAAACTGCATTTAAGTAAGTGGAAGAGATTTACAATATGGGCTCATGAAAAGCAAATTTATGCTTTCTCTGCATGTTTTATATTTCTTAGTATCTCTGTTCAGTGCTGGGGCTTCTCCATCCACCATCAAACTCCAATTGCCTCCGATTTCCAGTTTTCACAATGGTTTAGAAGAACATTCTTTAGCCTCTCACAGGCTTTGTAAATTGTTAAGAGGCACACTTTTGTTAAAACCCCCCGTATAAAGATCCAACTCCTCCTTGGGACCTGAACTTAGTACTACAGGTGGTAATACCTTCTCCATTTGAATCCTCTGTGAAATGCAATCTGAAGTTTTTATCTTGGAAGACACTCTTTTTGGTAGCCATTACTTCAGCCAGAAGAATTTCAGAAATCCAGGCTTTATCCTCTGAACCTCCTTACCTAGTTTTCCATAAGGATAGGGTATCTTTACAAATGAACCCCTCCTTCCTGCCCAAGGTAGTATCTGAGGCTAACATTAACCAGACTATTCATTTACCAGTCTCCTTCCCTAATCATTCTAACAAAGGAGAATTACGCTCTACATTTACTAAATGTCCATAGACAATTATGTTTCTATCTTCACAAAACAAAAAATATAAGACAATCAAGTCAACCTTTTTCTTTTTTTAATGCAAAGTTGGGCAAGGCAGTCAGCAAGATTACCCTCCCTAAGTGACTGAAAGACTACATTTCATTCATTTGTGATAAAAAATAAATTAAACTTGCCTTAACCTGTCAAAACACAGTCTGCAAGGTCTGTAGCCACTTCAGTGGTCTTCCGATCTAGAGCTTCAATGGGTGACATATGTGCATCAGATACTTGGGCTTCTCCCATACTTTTATTACTCATTACAAATTGGACTTGGTCTCTAAGGAAAGACCATCCTTTGGCTCGATGGTGCTCAGGAATATCCTTCCGTGAGTCCACCCAAGTTTTATGGTAGCCGGGGACTCTGTCCCATCTGTCAAGGATAAAATGAAGATTGACAACATCAGACAAAAAAGTTATGTACTCACCATAACATTCCATCTGTGTTGTCTATCTTCATTTATCCTTGACTTCCACCCCCATCCCCCGACCTCAAAGATTTTTGTTGGAAAGGATTACATGCACTTGAACTGTTATGTTATTCAAACACAGTGGATAAGGCTTCAATCTGGCTTACTTCCTGTATGTGTATATAGCTATAAATATATAAACGTATATATGTTTCATATGTTTACATATTTCTGCAAACTCGAGCTGAAGTAATCAAGAGAGAGGGATTCTGGGTAGAGGTGAAGCTCGAGAGTTTTTGGCTGGAGCGAGCTGTAGTAACGGTTAAGTTGGTTCCAAAATCTGGACCAAACCCATCTGTCAAGGATAAATGAAGATAAACAACACAGACAGAACATTATGGTGAGTACATAACTTCTTTTTTATAAGCTGTGCAGTATTGAAGGACTTTCTTAAGAGTGGGCACATGTCGGTCAAAAGATGTCACTGTCCACATAAGTTCCCAAATCCCAAACAACTGAGTCAATTCATAGGGGTGTATTGTCAATGCGGTAGTTCTCTAACGTAAATGACTTCCCGAAGAATACAATAACGCATTTTTTTGGCATTTAGTTTGTCCATGATTTGTCACTATTTATTTATTTGGGACAAACCTCGATGTAGGATGGCTAAGTCATTTGGGATTTCAGTGACAGCTCCTAGCTTGCAGTCATGTGCAGGCTTAGTCAGCCAGTGCCCTTTGGTATTATCTTTAACTTCTGAAAAGTAAATGACAAACAGGAGATGTCCCAGCACAGACCCCTGGTGGATTCCACTGGTGACTGGTCTCTTTGTGGAGGTAACTTCCTCTATATCTTAATTCCCTGTGTCCTATCTGTGAGCCAATTGACAATCCAGTGGGTGACATTACTTCTCCAGTTGGAATATAGCCTGTTCCTTAGTGCTGAATCCTTCAAAAGAAGTTCCAAAATTATGCAAACAATCTGTAACAAAGTATGCAGATTTATTGTACTCTCTCCAGGAATCAAACATTACTGTCTAACCTTATTAAGAGCTAGGCAGTCAGCAGCAAAACATAGAGTAGATCTCTTGTTAGTCTCCCAACTGTTTAAACTCCTATATGCCAACACAGTTTAACACATTCCAAAACATCATTATATAACTTAAGAAATAAGAGTCTCTCTCTGGCCCTTCTATACACACCCACTACTAAACTTCACTTCCTTAACCACAGTTTCTCCTCTCTTGGACTCAGATTAGGGGAGTCCCTCCCAGCACATCTAAAAGACATCACTTCATACCCCAGTTTCTGCTCACAGCTAAAACAACATCTAATTATGAAGGCAACATGGCACTGTGTTCAAACAAATCACATAACTTCCCTGTCTTCCCTTAACTGTATCTAAATCCCTATTGCAGAATAAAACTTTAAGACAACACTACTCATACTGTGAGAAAATGGAAGCTTTGTTATATGGATATGGATAGTAAGATAGAAGCAGTGAAATGTTTTTAGACCCTTTTGTCTTATACACAGGTCACACATATTTTTATTAACCAGAGGAGGAGAAGATGTGGATAGCAATTGATAAAGAGCTGAAGGACTTTATTTGGGAGGGGAAGATGGCAAGAGTCATGTGGGATAAACTGATTCTTCCAGTAGAACATGGCAGGTTGGGATTACCCAATTTGAAGGGGTATTTGAAACCTCTACATTTAAGACTTCTATACATACCACAAGCAGAAAACTATAATTCAAAGTGGAAAAGGGATTATGATCAAATGGGGGGGAAGCTCAGGAAACAAGGTGAGACTGGGATTTTGGATGCATGCCTTTAAGGAGAATAACAATAATCATACAGAATATTATATCCATAAAGTAGCAGAAAGTATTCTAAGAACTAAGCCAACATGGGATTGGAGAAAGGAGATTCTGCCGATAGGGATGATTGCAATTAGGGATATAGACAACAGGCAAGAGGGGGCTGGCATTTATTGGAGAAAACTTGCAAAGGAACCAAGGTATTGGGATCAAATAACTAGACAGGAAAAGATGATAGAATGGGAAGATGCCAATAATTTATTTGAACTGCAGGTTAGAGATTGCCTTCCCTATCAGGGATTGATATCAGAGTATAGGCAAAGAGAAAGAAATGGGGGGGGGGGCGGTCCTAGACAAAGAACCAGCACTGGTAGAGTTTTTAGTAGAATCTAGAACAGAAGCTGTGATTAAAAAAGAAATAATTAGTAAAACATATAAAATATTGCTTAACTATAAGAATCAATCAGAGGAGGTTAGAAAGGATTGGGAACAGAAACTGGATAAGCAATTTGCAAAGAAACAGTGGGAGGATATATGTATATATCCCAAATATGCAACAAAATCTAGAAGATTTAGGGGTTTTGCCTGGAAATGTTTACATAGCTATTTCTATACCCCCAAGTAGACTCCAGAGAATTTTTCCCAAGGCAGACAGCAAATGTTGGAGGTCTGACGGGAAAGCAAGAGGTAACTGAGAACATATTTTCTAGGAGTGTGGTGAATTGGCTAACTTTAAGGATTCCCTGCGGGATGCACTTTTGGAGATGCTGGGTAGGCAGATTGGTCTGACAAGGGAGTTGATTTTTCTGAGCTATGATACAGAATCGGAATTGCCTAAACATGGTAAGGACTTGCTGTGTCTAATAATAGTGGCTGCCAAAAAAAGCAGTCACTAGAAAATGGGACCCCGAATCTAAATGAACTCTACTAGAAGTAGTGAATATAGTAACAGAGATAGAACAACTGGAACCGAGATATTTAGAAAAGGGTAGGAGAACTGCATAGTAAAAAATGGGAATTGTGGGAACAATACATACAAGGGAGGAATGAGGTTTAAAAGGCAGCAGAACCTAATCTATGCAATGTTTGAAAGAAAAAGATTAGGTAGATTATAAATGGTGTATAATGTTTGCAAATGGGAGTGTGTTATTATGGGTTGTGATGTAAAATGCTTGCAACTAGGATTGTGTCAGTGTGGTTTGTTTTTATTTATATAAATGTATGATTGCCTATGTAGTAAGTGGTGGTTTAATAAAGATGTTTCTTGTTTAAAAAAAAAGTCAGGAATTGAATAATTTATGTAATGTTGATTTGGTTGTATGATATATAGCAATATATGTGAAGTATAATGTTTGTTCCATTAAGTATAGTTTGATTACTTGTATATGAATGTAAATTTGCCTGCGTCACAAGTGATAATTCAATAAAGGTGTTTGAAAAAACACTACTTGTACTGTTTCACTTGTTCTTTTCTCCTCATAGAACCATTCCTTATTATTGTCCTGTAATTCCTCTTTTCATTTCTTTCCTTACCTCCCATTCCTTCTGTTTGTTTTTGTAAATATGTACATATCTTATTCCCTGCGTTACAATTTGCTGACTTGATATGGTCTAATTAATCCACTCTGTTACTCGTTACTCTGTATCTTTTTTACCATATATTAGTCTTACTAGTATTTTAATTACCTTTGCTTTATTGTTATCTAATTTTACATTATGATAAACTCTGCATGACCTTACATTACTACTGATTTACTTCTGTTTTGATCCCAGATTAAAACTGAACTTGATGAGCAGTGATCAGTATAGTGCCCCAGGTAACAAATGCAAATGAAAATAAAATAAATACCTGCCAGATGTGGGAGTTATACAGTGATTTGCTCACAGATGACTAGGTCTTCTTACAAGATAGAATTGCAACAGCTTTTGTAGTTATTATGCAATGCCAAAGCATTAACATTTTAATATGTGGGTAGTGTTAATTTTGCATCATTTGAGTATTGCACATGCACAGCTATGTGTGTGTTTCTGTACTTGAATGCTATGAAACTTGATGAAACATAGCATGAGTTTAATGTAGAGAGGAGATCACTTTTTAAAATGGTGACTTATATTGTTCAGTAAGGCCATGTTCATCACTCTTGCATGATGACTATGAGTCTTTACACTGACAGGGGAATGCTCTAAAGAGCAAGAAGAGGATGAGACCGCATAGCCATTCTTTGTGAATGTGGTCATCCTGAGAGTATAGCTTTCCACAGTAATTTGTTTTAATGTTCTGTCTGCTGGTCTTGGAGATAACTGAAGCAAATGTCTGTGACAGAAGGTGGCACTTTGAAATTGAAGACTGAAGATGGAAGTTATGTAGTCTGACACCACTAATTCAGGTAGAGCCTAGGCAGTTTGTCTTCATGATCAGCAATAGTTTCTGGCAATTTGATTGGTGAAATTCTGATTGTATAACGCGTGGCATGGTTTAATAAGCAATAATCAATTGTAGTGATGGGAACTGTGTAATATTTACCTGTAAGTGTTGAAATTACTCAGAAAAGCGAAGCACAAGTTTGTAAATATTGATGTTGACCCTTTATTTCCATTTGTTTTATTTATGCTTAGTTCTTGTATGGTTTACTTAATGGAAGAAGACATATTAAAACAGATTTTATTGAACACTTTTTACTGTATTCTTGGTTTCTTACTGTGTGGCTTCTGTTTGTAATGTTTGCCACAGATTGTTAGATCTGATCCAACTCTTTGGAATAGAAAGATAAAGCCCTGACTACAACCCAAACAACCCAAAATTAAATAGTGGCTCAAGTGCTAGAAGGGCTATGTAGGGGAGGTTGGGAGTAGGAAACTTAGGCCAGCTCACCCATCCTAGAGAAAGATGTTGGTGGTCAAGCCACTCCCGTACAAGTGGAAGTTTGTACACAAGCAGTGGCCACAGAACTAGGAGATGTAGGCCTGGCAATCCCAAGTTACTGGCTGCAGACCTGATGGGGCATGCTTGGAGGAGCGCGCACACACACACACACACACACACACACACACACACACACACACACACACACACACACACACACACACACATCATAGAGGGGGTATAAGATGCACCCTGGATTATGTGGTTGCCCACTTATGCTCCAGGGGCAGAGTTAAAGTTAAGCTTGAAATACCTTTCATGGCTGCCTGTATGACAGCCATGCCACAGATTGCTGTTGTCCCAGTGATGGAGAATGAATGGGTATTCATGGCTGCTGAATGTTCAGCAGGCACAGAGTCCAGAAAAAAAGGGATATGGGGGAAAAACACTACTAGATCAATGTGCAATGAAATCCATTTATGACTGAATGCTCCAGCTATGATTTGAGCAGGGATTAAACCGGTTACTGGAAACAATCTGTATGTGCCACTCCCAAATGATCCAAAATGCAGTTTAGGAAAGTCCAAATATACAGAAAAAATTTTTTCAGTGGAGGCCAGAAAAAAAGCTTCACAGTGACTAAAAGTATACCATGAATCCACAACGAATGACACTTAAATGCACAATGGTTATACATGTACAAACACTGAAACGAATCAAGACACTGAATATTTACAAACAAAAAACATAAAAATAATCATACAAGAATTATAGTGATTGAAAGAAATATCAAGAATTCTTCAGGTGGTGAAAGTCAAATGTATTAGTAGGTTGTATAGCATGGAGCTAGGGAAGTTTGTGATGTATAGTATAGTATAGTATAGTAGAGAGGAAGTAGAAGATGTATTAGTGATTACATATTGAACTTGCATGAAAAATTGGTTGTGGAATAGATAGTATTATAGTTCTTACTTCCTACTAATGCAAGAGAAGTGAAATGAGGAGAAACTGATTGTCAAAGACAGATACGAAATTAAGGCTGGAAAGAACTGGAAGATGAGTGATAGGGTAAGAAAGACGGTTCAAGTTGAGCAAGATTGTTAGGCAGAACTAGTGACTAGTGAGGGACAAAGGTTGTTAAATTAGTGAGTAAATGTAATATTGCACAGAGATATTGGAGATGAGGTAGGGGTATTTGTAAAGAAAGGAGTTCATATACTAATTTGAGAATAGTGTAGAACTAAACAGCAGATATGTATCACTGATTTAATGAATGGTACAGAGAACTGCACCTATGTATCAGAATTTGGAAATGTAGTTTGCAAATGCTAGCAATCAGCTAAATACTTATTTAAATCACATAAAGGAAATAGGGCAGTACTTAAAGACAGGATTGAAAGATGTAAGATATAAGTTCTGGTAATTCCACAAAATTGATACTGACATGATTTTGTTTATTTTTGAGTTTTGTTAGTTGCTACAACATGAGAACTTTGACTAGAATAGAGTGCCTTCTATTTGCCATCCCTTCATAACAGTGAAATAGGATTTGTTAATTTCAGTAATGGTGTAAAAACTGAAAAATAAGAGAACACCATATTTTGCAAGTAAATTGTATTAGTTTAGGAGTTGGAAGGTTGTAGTAGCAAATTGGAAATGTGTTTGTTGAGTGAAATGAAAAACTATATGTGGTCATAGCTAAGATCCACTACAAGAAGACAAAATCAGACTTCTTACACGCATATCCGCTGAGACAAACTCCTCGAATGCCACACACAACATTTAGGGAAAATCATTCAAACATTCTTTTTCTGGATATGAGACATCTTTCTGCTGACAGTACTTCTGCTGTGGATGTATGGGTGCAATACTGATTAGTCAATGGCAAATAAGATCTGCTAACATAGTTCATTGTCACATGGTGCAGCTCCTTGCCTGAGTAAGGGTATTAAATGATCATAGCAGTTTCAGAAATGGACAATTTCAGAGTGGACTTGTTCTGTGGTTTTGTTTTGATTTGTTCATTGGACATTTCTGATTCTGAAAGGTGATAAGGATTATTTTACAATGAGACTGTGCCACTGATTGGCTAATTAATATGATCTATTTTGTAATTAAGATATATGTAGTGATCAAAAGTGGGAATCATGACAGCAAGAGTTAATTGTTATTTGAATAGAACATTATGTACTTTCTGTGATTTTTCATTACTTTTATATACGGTACATTTTAACTTTTTTGTTTTTAAAACTACTTAGAGTACTTTTAAACTTGAAGGCAACAGGATTGAAAGCACAAGAGCCAAAAAATACTCACTGCTATAGCCCCTTAAGAAGAAGAGAAAAGAAATGTAGTTGAAGAAGAATAGCAGCTTCTCAAAACAGTATGTGTGAAAACTATATAATAGGTTTGCAACTAAATCAGGTATGGCAACAGGATATACAAGGAGAGCTGATAGTGGAATGCAGAAATCCAGAAAGTTTTCTAAAGAAGGAATGTAAGAAAAGTGGGGAATAGAAAAGATGGACAAGGCTAAGAAGGTATACTGCTTGGCTAAAAAATAGGCTAACAGGGCAGTTGCAGCAGCAAAGAACAAAGCATCGGAGGTGATCTACAATCTTCTGGAAAGTGACTTAGCAAATGGCACAAAGAAACTCTCAGATTGCAAGGCAGAGTCACATGGATAAAGAAGATAGTCATCAGACAGCATTCATAAGGGATGCCATTAGCAATCTGCCCACCAGTTTGCAGGACATCAGAGGTAGATGGGAGGAGTACTTTTAACACCTTCTGAATGAAGAAACCCCTACATAAATTGTACTGTCCCAAACACCCCTACAATGAAACATTAAGAACACACCCTAGAAGAAGCAAAAACAGGATTAAGGAAATTGTCAGGGGAAGCAGCAAGCTCAGATGGAGTCATATCAGATATGATCAAGATATTGGATGAGGAAAGGGAGAAATGGCTTCTGAGGGTACTCATAACAGTATGGTGAGAAACACACACCCCGGATGACTGGAGAATAAGCATTCTAATGCCAGTGTACAAGAACAAAGGGGACATTCACAACTGTGTAGTAAAGAGGTAACAAACTCTTGTCACATTGCATGAAAATGTTGGAAAGGGTGATTGATAAACAAAAGTGTGTGCAGAGTAGTAGAAAGTAAGATGGTAGTTCAGCTCAGGATGCAGAACATCCAACCTGATGTTTGCAGTGGGACAGATAGTGGTGAAGAAGCTGGAGATGCGGAAATAGTCTAGCTGGACATTTCCAACCTTGGATGAAAGTATTTGACAAAGTCTCAATAAAGCTGACTTGGCAAGTCCTGCAAATTCTCAAAGTCCCAGAAATGTTAAATGAATCAGTGCAGGCTATGTGCAAGGACCTAATGACTCAAGTAGGAGCAGTGCGCAGATTCAGAGTACTTCCCAGTGGGAGTGAGTGTGCATCAGTGTTCAACTCCTAGCACCCTGCTGTTCATACTGATGATGGTCTACATTAGCAAACCGATTGGCAGGGCCAGATCAACAAAGCTGCTGTCCACAGGTGGTGTGGCATTACAAGCTGAATCTAAACAGGAACTTCAGCAAGATACATGGGATGAAACTGAATACAGGTAAGAAAGTTGTCATGGCAGCAAATTATGAAAATCAGAAGTATCTGAAAATTGAGATAAAAGGCAAATAGTGGAACAGGTTAATAGCTTCAGTTATCTGGGAGGAGTGGTTGAGAGAAGGGAAGTATGAATGAGTAGGTCAAAGCTAGAATCAGGGGTGCTGCATCCAACTGGAACAGTGTAGCTGGGATAGTATGTGGTCAAAGAATTCCAAAGAAGCTGAAAAGTAAGGTACACAAAATGGTGAGAAGTGTGACCTGCACTTCAGTATGGTACAAAAACATGGACAGTGAAGGCAGTGCAGTTTAGAAAGCTAGATGTGATGGAGCTCAAGTGCCTATGAAGGGTAGTAGGATGCACTCTGTGGGAAATGATAACATCATAGCAGAAGCCAAGGTTGTTCCAATTGCACAAAAGATCAAAGAGAGCAGATTGTGGTGGTTCGGGCACATATATAGGAAAGAATAACACAATCTGATGATGAAGATTTGAGAAAGACAAGGAACAAGCAAGCAGAAATGACGATGTCCAGCCAAGACATTGCATGAGGGAAGACATGTGATAGTTAGATATTATTGTTAAAGGAGGTAGGAGATCTGCACTGAGCTAAGAGAGGTGGCAAGAGCTGACATGACACATTGATCCTATGTAGAAAAAATGTGAAAAAGGGGAGTTGATGAGGATAATGATGATTTTAAAACTTATTTATTTAATAGACTATTTTGCTTTTAAAATAATAAAATGTTTGGTTTCACAATTCAGAGTCAATGGCAAATCTAAAAATGAGGAACAAAGTCAGGCACAAGTTTAAAATATTGTGACCACTCATTTAGAAACCTGCTACAATAACAGAATTTAAAACAACATGCATTTCCAAGAGAAAAAAAAATGGGTATTTGCAAGCTTGTTATTTTTTGCTGATTGCAGGTTTTCTTTGTCACAAAATCACTACATTTCAGGGAGGCATAGTAAAACTCCAAAGCAAAATTAGAGACATCTCTGAAAGTGAAGGACATTGAAAGGGATGTTTGCCACCAAGCATCACAACAGGTGTATGTATATTTTTAGTTTATTACGGTCACAATCCTGTTTCCCTTGCTTGTACTTCTCACTAAGAACTGGACATTTAGCAACAGTGTTAAATTGGATTTACAACACTCTGACTGGTTTGGTAAATTGGATATACAACACTCTGGTTGTTGAATCCATCATATACTGATGGTTTAGTTGTACTGCTTGATGTTTGGGTGAGTTAAACATGAGAAGTATGTTAATCCTCAGTAACGCCACACCGTGATAAAGTCAATTATCTCATCTGATTATTTATTTAGTTTAGAAATTATATTTCTTAGCCCATGGTTAGTTTAAATGTATTATGATCATATGATAAGTTTTGAGTAATGGGATTACATGATCTCTGCTGTCAAACCCATAATGCTATGTTTACCTATGCCTGAAGTTTAGTTGTGTGTGGTTTCATTTTCCTAATTTATACATTGTGCTTATTAACTACCAGCTCAAACTAGTCAGAATCTGCAACCTCATTTCCTGTTTACTGCACTGAGCATGAGAGGAGGATGTTGAACTGTTTACACTATTTTTGCTGTGTTTCTGCCTTACCATGGAGTTAATATTACTTAGTAAAGATCTGGCAAGATATAATACCTGCTTTTTATCAAGCAATGATTATTTAAATTGAAAATATTTCAGAATTTGCAAGAAACCTGGTGGAGGAGGAAGTTAAAAATGTAAGCTGCAGAAATTCTCACAGACTTGTTCTAAAGATCCAGTCTTTAGAAGAATATTGTAAAATATTGGGGCAGTTTTTCATTGCTATCAAGATTAATTATAGTTTGAAAACAACCCTTGAAAGTATCTGTGGATTCCATAGTTTAATGAAAATATTTGATTCCTGACAAAATTAGTGAAAATATCTATATGTAGGTGGTAAAAACTGAACCTTAAGCTTAGTGAAATACATCAGAGGAGTGAGTCTAGGTCTTATACAAGAACAACTTACTAAATCAGTAACTGTGACTGAGTTAGGAAAATTAACCCAATATTGTAATTATGGAGAGGTGTTAGAGCAAACATTGACAGACTGCATTGTTTGGGGAACTGATGAGTGCATACAAAAAAGTTGTTATCAGCAAACAGTTTAAAGCAGACAAATCTATAACAGACTGCAGTAGCATGCAACAGAGCCCACAAAGAGAACTGTGGTGATCACATATTGAGTATGGTGATGGCAGCAAAGCTAATGCGTGTTACAGATACCTTAGGACAACCACAGACTGTAACTTCAAGCTAGAAAGCTGCTATGTCTTTCAGCTGAAAGCCTGAGTTATAGCATTTTAGTGGTTAGCTGCCCACATTATTGTTGCTATAATTGTCACCATCATCCTCCCCCTTTTTCTCATTTTTTACATTGAGTTGGGGTGTTGTGTCTACTGATGTCACCTCTCTCAAGTTCAGTAGCTCTCCTGCCTTCTTTGGCATTCACACCTGCCTGTAGCAGGTCTTCTAGTATGCATTTCATCCAACTGTTAGCTGGTGATATCGTTTTCTAATATCCTCTTCCTATTTTTCCCAATTCTGCTTTACTAAATTGTCTTATTTTTTTCCTTGCACATGTGACTAAACCACTGCAATATGCTATCCTTGGTCTTTTCTGTAATTGTGGCTACTTTGGCTTCAGCTCTGATGTAATCATTTTTTGTCTGTCCCACAGTGTGCATCTTACTACCTGTCTCAGGCATTTCACCATCACCTCAAGTTTCCCCAGCTACTCTTCCTTCAGTGTCCAGGTTTCTGTGCTAAACAAAAGAGCTGGTCACGCCACTGTTTTGTATGTCTAACTTTTTAGCTTCAACATTATTCTTTTACAAACTCCTCATAGCAATTTTTGCCAATTAGATGCAGCACCTCTGATTCTAGCTTCGATCTCCTAATTCAGATTTTCCTTCTCCTCAGACATACCTCCCAGATACTTGAATATATTTAAGTGCTCCATTATTTTCCTTTCTACATCAATCTCCACATTCTTTGGATCTCCCCATTTACTGCCGTGACCACAGTCTGGTCTGTACTTACTTCCATCCCATATGCCTTTAGTTGTGCATTCCATTCTCCTGTCATTCATCAAAGTTCCTGCTCAGTGACTGCTTGTAATGCCACAATATCTGCGTACAGCAGCGTTATTGATTTCTCTCCTCCATCCTGTTTGCAATGGCATAATCCATACACTTCTTTCTCTTTCTCTCTCTCTCTCCACATCATAATGAGTACCCTCAAGAGCCATTTCGATAATGTGCCCAACATATTGACCATATCTGCTGTGACTTCATCGTAGTCTACCACATCCCTGACATCATTTTGCTAAGTGCACTTTGTACCTTTTCTTGGGTGGGTTCTCCTTTTACTGTAAGCTGTACATGCTGTGGTACAGCTTCTGTTGGCTTTTCTTCATTCAGAAGCTTCTTGAACTATTCCTTCCATTTGTCCTTGATATCCTCTGGACTGGTGAGCAGATTGTTGCTGGTGTCCCTTATGAATACTGACGGACATCTTTGGCTTTCCATTGCTGTGTCACATCCTAAAGGAGCTTCTTTTGCCATCTGGTGAGTCACTTTCCAGAAGCTAATAGAGGTTTCTTGATGCCTTGTTCTTTGCCATTGTGATTGTTATCTTAGTCTCTTTGTTAACAAACTAGTATTCTACTGTAGGTTCATCCATCTTTTCTGTTTTCCACTTCTTTACGCATACCTTTCTTTGTAACATCCTGGACTTCTGCATTATAGCAACAGCTCCCCTTATATATACCTTATTTCAACACCTCACTTGACTGCAGAGTTATTCTGTCATCTTCACATATAACACTTTAATATGTTGCAATTTTTCTTCTGTTCCACCTATTTTCTCTCCTTCTAAGGTCCTAGGACCACAAGTATTTGTTTGAACTCTTGTGCTTTTGTTCCAGTCAGCTTCCACCTTTACAGCCAACTTTATGTTGATCTTGGGGCCTTATCTCACTACTGCCTGTATCTGATTGTGGCTATCTGTGGTTTGTGCTGGACGCTCCCTGATTCACTGGGGATTACTCTACAATCTCTGATTTGACTCCAGTGACCCTTTCTTAATTGGGGACTTTTGCCTGAGTCATATGTTGGCCACTCTTATATGTAATCTTGTGGCTGTTTCTCCTGTTGAACCATGTGTTAGACACTGTTTAGCCAATAGCCAAGCAAAAGTTCAAAATGACCTCACCTTCACTATTCCTATTGCTCCAGTCATGTGTTTGAAGGCAACCCTCATATCCAATTCAGGTTGCCTATTGTAAAGATCAACTCATTTTGTCCTGCTTTATTAAGGACGTCCTGCAGCTACTGCCCAAATGCCCTCATCTCCTTGCCATTGCAGATCTACTGTGCAGCATATTCTAAGATCAACAATAGTGCTGACTCTTTACATTGGAATCAGATTGGTGTGAGTCTGTCATTGATTCTTATGACATCCCTCACTGTCCTCAGACTTCTATCTCTCTCACCATGATTCCCATAGCATTTTTAGTTTATTCTCCTCTTATGTAGAAGGCTACAAATCTGAGGCCAAGAAACTTTGCTGCACAGTCCTTCCAACATGTTTTTTTGGCTCCTGTATACACAAAATATCCAGTCTGCTGTTGATAAGTCTTGTTAAACATCATTGTTTTTCTTAGTTATTACTATATAATTTGGTCTGGTTGCTGAGATACTGCATTATAATTTAATGTGCTGTCCATGCTTTACTTCAGCATTTTATGTCTTCACAGCAAGTTTTTATGCTTTTTTAGGAGATTGTGTTACTATAATTACCAGACAGTTGACATCTAAGTTATTGTCATTTTCATTTGCATTTGGTTTTAGGACTTAATATAAAAAGAGCTTGTGCAAGATGTGGTCAGTCCATACTATTTGCTCTCTTTTGAGTTAGTGGCTTTCCACACTTGTCTGATTGTTAAACTGCTAAATAAAAGGTTGTATGAGCCACTGTCATTCCATGTTGCTTGCTATTGGCTGGGCTCGTAGTTTTCTATTTCTATCTTTACTATACTGAGCGCAGGTATTCTGGATATGGCACACTGCACCATCTCTGACTACAGGGGTTGTGGTTGACAAGTTGGTAGACTCACTCTAGTCTGACACTTGGAATAAACTTTTTTGTGGATCCTGTTACCTTGTTTTTCCCGCAATGGGAATCATATGAAGAAAATGTTTTGGGTAATGGGTCACAGTCCTGTGGATTGCATACTTGCTTTTGATGAGTCTTGCATTAAGAGGAGAGCTGCAGAATTTCTTCCTAGTGCCTTTTGTTGCCAGCAGTGACTTTCCCAATAGTTTCTACATTATTTTATTATGTTATGGGCTATACAAGTGTTGTCTTGTGAAAATGGTGCTGTGCTAAACTTACTATCAACACCTGACTTTCTTAGTTTGGGATATCTTATAGCAGTCAAATCAGTTACTTACATTATTCTCAGCTATGGACTGCTTGACATACACCTGTCTTGTCATCTGGATGTACTTGGTTTTCAGAGATCTTACATACATACAATTTACTGTCATTGAACTTAAAATATTTCCTCTGGTCATTTTTCACTTGGTCTGCGATTGGACTGTATTTGGCTTGCAGTGACCATACATAACCATTCTATTTGGATTTGAACTTGTTGCCTTGTTATAACTAATGAGTGCTTGGGTGTTGATCCTTGAGTCTGTTGTGCAGTAATCTCAGACTACAGAAGTATTAGAGACATTTTGAACTGGCACAGTCTGTTAACTTTTTTTACTCAATGATACTGAGTGTTCTCTTGAACAGTCATGGCAATGAGTAGGAATTTACCGAATTTACTTGTAGGAGCAGACAAAAAATTTTCATTTCTTGCTTTAGTTCTCCACATCTAAGATATGTTTTAAAAATGCTTTTGTAACTTTGGTCTTTATCATTTTTTGTTTGCTGATTCTTTATATTTTCTGAAATGTCCAGAATGTATAGGCTGTTTTTGTTCATTTTTTTACTGAATTAAGTGGTTGGGACATATTTTTATTCTGATAGCTTTTTTTGACTTTTGCACTTTGGTATATTTTGAACTTTCTGTTTGCTTTTCCCTGAATACTTATTTTGTAGACTTACATTTTCTTTCCCCATCCCATTCCCAAAATTATATTGTGCTATTCCAGGGATCTCACCTGTTCCATGCCCTCCATCCATGTGAGTTACCCATGGTTGCTCCACAGATGATGGTTCTTTTGTGCCAGCAAATTAGCACTGCAATATCTCATCAAGCAGGTTAGTGTAAAGGCTGGGCGCTGCCTTAAGTGAACCTGGATGAGTGAATTCAGACTAAGGTTACCTTCTGTTGTGACAGGATGAAACCACAGTGAGACAGGGCAGGTCACTGCTTCACACTGTTTCAACTGTGGAGTCGCGCTTAAATCATTAATTTGTAGACAGGGAATCTTCCTTCTTGGCCCCATCATTGGCCATTTTATTTAATGACACATCCCCATATTACAAATCAGGTTTGATATCTGACATATTGAATTTTGTGAACCTGGCATTTGTAAGTGAAACTTGTCTAAATGAGAATTCTAAGCTCCAACAATATTCCTCCTTTATTTTCACTTATTAGGGACATAGATGTTGACAATCTTTGACTTGGACCAGGTATAGAATAGAAATACCAACTCCTCTGGGTGTGCCCTGGTGAAGGAGTGCATTGCAGAAGATTCTTAGTACTTGTACTGTCTATCATGACTACTTCAGCACTTTTCTGCAACTGTTACTGGATTTCCCTATCAGCATAATGCTTAAACACCCAAGCTAAGTATTGATTTCAGTGACTGGATCAACAACGAATTGTGAATTTGCCATGGAATATCCCCAGAGTATGGAATAGTTTGACTATGCTTAGATCATTTCATTTGTGACCCTTTGTCATGGGCTCTCACAGGACCTGATATTTTCAGTAGGGGCAGTCAGAATGGGAATGGTGACGGAACTAGTTTCTAGGTCTGACTAATCACCTGGTGTGTATCTTTCTGGACCTTCCTTCTACTCCCACCCTTGATACTGTAGTTATTCTGTTCCTTAACACTATAGAAATATCAAGACACCCCAACAAACCCCCATAGTTTGACACAGCAGAACTAATAATAACCCATTTTAAATTAAATTTACATAAACTAGTATGCATAATAAATGTATACATACCACAAAAAGAAACAATATTAATACCAGTGAAAATATGGTTAACTGGATGAATACCAATGTATTACAGGAAACTCTTTTTGCGTTATAGTAACAATACATAATTTCTTTCTTATCCTGAACAATCCATTCTATCTTCTTTATGGCTCTTTTTTGGTCAGTCAGCTTTTGTGGTTTTATAGACTACTGCTTCCTTCTACAACAGGAGGGCTAGCCTCCTGAACCGGGCCTAACACCATTGTAGGAATGTTTCTTCAGGATTCTACACTGTCATTTTTTCCAGTCCTGGAACCAGTGTGCATAACGGGATTGGGCATTCTTTTATCCTGGGACTTGTGCACCCAGCTGTCTTTTATGTTTTAACCTACTTTTGTCTATGATATGTATTACATAAAATACAGTCTATATATCAGTGTCATCTTAATGAGATTTTGTAAAAACAGGGTCCATGATGTGGAACAACATGGTCATGAAGGTACTCACCAAGACATGAAGATGAATTCAGTTCCAGCAATACTACTCAAAACATACTACTAAAAATAGTCTACTAAACAAAAGTTGCATTGATCATTGACATTGCTACACCCAGTGATTACAGTGTCTTACGTACAAAGAGACATAAAATTGTAAAATACCTGGATTTGCAAGCAGAAATATGGGCAATGTAGAAGAAGGATACCCAGACAGTTCTGATAGTAGTAGGTGCAATGGGTCTCATAAAAAAAGAATTTACAGTCTATTTTAGATATGCTACCAATGCATGTAACTCTGTAAGAATTGCAGAAGGAGTCCATTCTGGGCACATTGTGGGTGCTGTGAAGAGCACTTTTGGCTAACAACAAAGACTGAAACAATACTCATTTCACGAACATTAATCATACTTTAACTTAGGAATGGGGTCCATTCCTGTCATGGAATTAGAAACCCAAAAGACTTGGAGAAGTTAAACTAAGCGAAACCCTTCTTTAATGAGACCTTAACATAGATTGGTCATATCAAGACACTAGCGCCTCTCACTTAAATATCAATCTATTCCCTCTACCCCAAGTAATTAAATGTCCAGTAAGGTATGATAAATCCTCTGGAAAAGCTAGTACTCTGGATTCCATACTATCTACTTACCCTGAACAAATAAAAATGTCTAGAATACCCCCTGTGCAATTAATGACCCCCATTCCAACCTATCTAATAAGAGACTTCTTAAAAATCACCAAGGACAAGCATCTAAACTCTGTTATAAAAAAACCTTATCCACTTCAGCAAATATATTTTCATTGAGACCCTGAAACAATTTAAATGAACCCCACTAAAATCTTCCCCACTAGATAATATTGTCTCATACTTCAATACCACCTTTCTGCAAATTTTAAACTTAAAGCCATCTCTCTGATATGGTGGGTTGAAGTGATAACTGTATCCTGGCTGGCACAGAAAAATAAAACTAATGAAAACTTAGGATTTTGCTTGGAATAAATGGCACAAAGACAAAAAATAAATAAATAAAACAAAAGAATTACCACAATTATAAACACCTAAAAATCTTACCAAAAACAGGTTCTTTTAGACAAAAAGGACTATTGGACAACAGCACAGACAATATACTCCATTAATCCCAAACTGTTCTTGTCTACTATACATGATCTGTTAAAGCCAGGTACTAAGCCCACCATTAACCCTCCTCTCATCAAAACTAATGCCACCACAGTTTGCAGATTCAATGACCACTTTCTAGCTCCTACCTCTCACATCTGCAAAGAAAATGTAGATATACCTTCTCTCACCTCAAACTGCAGTACTAGTCTGGCAAATAACTTCTCATTTAAACCAGTCCCAGTTACTGCAATAAAGAAACACTTGATCAAACTAAAACCCACTACATTAGCAGCAGACAATGTTCCTTCAGAATATTTTAAATTAGGAGCAGCTGGAATAAACTACCTGGTGTCTGCTTTAATTAGCAGATCCTTACAAGAAACTTGTATTCAGAAATATGGAAAACCTCTTACATTATTCAATACATAAAGGAGGGTGTTCCACCAAATTGTCAAACCATTGACTTTTCACAATACTCCTTCCACTCATTAAAGTACTAGAAAGATGTATCTATCATCATAAGCTAAATTTTCTGCTAGAAGAACACTTACTTCCCCTCACAACTTGGGTTCTGGCTCCACCACAGGACTGAAACTGCCCTACTACATTTTCTAGACACAGTCAACCAAAAGAGAAATATGGGTGACCTTGTCTCTACCCTATTTCTGGACCTCTCAAAACTGTTTTATACCATAATCTTACCCTGTTCTCCTCAGCAACCTCTCACAACTAGAACTAAGCATCATCACCATTTAATGGTTTTCTAGCTACCGCTGCGGCCATACACAATTGATCAAATAGCAGGACTCCTACTTTACTCAGCTGCCAGTACAAGCAGGACTGCCACAGGGGTCAATACTAGGACCCCTTATTTAATATATTCATAAATGACATGCACAAGGCAGCCACACATACAAGAATCATAGAATGTGCTGACAACATAACTCTTGTTTGTTCAGTCTCATCACCCATTACCCAAGAATCCTCCTTTACTGGACTAGGCTGGAATGATCCTAGATACTCTTGAATCCCAAAAACACTAAACTTATTAACACTTACTTCCAGTAACCTCCCACCAACTTGCATTGTACTAAATATAGTGTCATCTAACAACACCAAAATAGGGAAAGTCACCTATAATGAGCTATTGAGTATCATCAAAGATGACCAACTTAAATCTGACTAGCACATCAGTGCAGTTGTAAAAAAAAACACTACAAATTGGAGCTACTTTATAGAGTTGGGCTATAGCTCACAGACCACACACAAAAGGGAACTCACCATCTGCTGTATGTGTCTGCAATTTTCACTAATCTTCAAACTATATTAATGAATAAGCTTGAAGAGTGCTACAGTAAAATATGTAAATTTGCATCCAGCCTCCTAAACTGAAGCCACTACTGGAATTCAATGCAGAGCCTGAACCTGTTAGAATTACCACACCAGATATCAGATACACATCTTCTAACGGCACATGAAATACTACACCATTCCTCAAACACCCCAGCCATTAGTAATACAATGAAAAGGTACAAACCCCAAAAGAACCTTTGATCAAAGGGCCAGTGACTAATAGATCTCAAAAATCCAGCAACAGGAACTCCTTATACTCAGAAAGTGTAGCTAAACTATGAAACAACATTCCCTTCACCATCAAACAAGTAAACGACCTACTGCACTTTTAAGACCAACTGCTCCAAATAAAGGGCAATCTCTGAGACATATCAGTCTGTCCAGCATGTGTTCTTTGAGTTGCCAAGTTTAGATGCCTAGATCAGGTGACCCTCATGCTGTTTGACTTGCAGATGTGTAGCAGCTCCATCAGGGCTGGATTTGGGAGTGCCTTGTAGGTCAGGCCTAGGTCACCCCTTAATAGTTGGTAGGAGACAGAGTAAAGGGATAGGGCTTTCAGTATATCCACATTGGCCATGTTGGCTAAATACTCAAGATTTCCTCTTCTTATTTAGTAAATATTTCGTACCATTTGTTTTTTATGTCTTACTGAAATTAGTTTATTGCACTCCTCCCATGCAAAATGTAGGCATTATTGTTATTTTATCAGCCTACATATCAGCTTGAATATAGATAACATATCACATTATTTTAGCTCCTAAATTTATTTATGCCAATAATTTCCTACTTCGGTGAAACTCTGTAATGTGCTTCAATCTCACTTCTTAGAACTTTCTACACTTTATATTTTGTATGACAGTTCTTGTTTATTCCACGTTAATGAATTTCACTGTTTTTTTTTTTGTACAACCTTCTTGAGTTTGTTTAAGCTTTGTAATTTTGTACATGTACTATTTCTCTGAGATTTTCTCCTCTGGCCTTCACTGAAAAGGAAAATGTACCCAATCAGTTTTTTCCAGTAATCAAAAGCAAAATAAATTGGCCCAGTATGGGGATCTTCAAATTATCAATGTGAACATGTTGATGCCTGCACTGAATCAGTTCCCTAATGCAAATGGTGCTGATGGTCCAGACCACCTTGTAGATGGTTTATAAGGCACTCACCAGGGCTTCAGCCTCTGTCACCTTAGAATGTGTTATCAATAAAATCGAAAACTATTTTAGTAAAAATCCAAAAGACTGATTTAACATCTTAATATAATACCCAATCTTTAAACTTACACATCATTAAATAATCTCAAAAAGCAAAATTGTTAAATAACTAAAGAATAGCTGCCCTCTTATTTAGAATACAACTAATATTAGCCCTTTCTTTAAGACCCAGTGAGTCATGTGATCATAATTTAATCTGCCACCACAACTATCTCCATTCTAAATGGTTTTCCTAATCCCCTCCCCAGGGGTCTATTTTAACTTTCTCAATATCTAAAAACAAAAACTTACTAAAATTAATAAACTGACTACTATGTCTGGCCAAATCATTTTTAAAGTTCTTAGTCCTAATAGCGTAATTGTGCTCATATATACATTCTTTCAAAGAGCCTTCCATTTTACCTATATAAAAATTTTCACACTTAGAGCAAACTTTTCTTTGACAGTATTGTTGATGTTAAATTATATACTGATTTTTCAGTTCCCAAGCCTGGGATACCAAATATTTTTGAAATTATGAAAATCTATAAGGGCAACAGGTAGGTCTAAAACTGAACCTTAGAAAATGTATTGATTTTAAATTTAAAGGGATGTTGGACACATGGGCATATCTTGAGGGATTCCGGAAAATTTTTGGAAAAGATCAGTACAAATGAATATTCTATTGAATGTTTACTTGTTCTATTGATAACAAGGATCTTTTTCCTGTTATTCCACGTGATTTTGGAACCAGTTGGGTACATGATGTTATTACTGACTGGACGGTGTTGAGTAATAATGATCTGAATATGATAACTGAAGTCCTTCAGTTGCTTATTTACAACAGTTGTTTGACTTTTGAAGAAGAATGTTACATCAAAAGAGAGGTTTTGCAATGAAGAGCTGTTTATACTCCCATTGTGTAATTTAGTTCTCGTTTATTGGGAACTTCATTTTGTTTTCCCTACATTTTTTTTAAACATATTATTATGTCATTATTCTACCTGGATGATATTTTTATTTTATGGAATAGGACTAGCCAACAGTTGACTGAATTTTTGTAATGCTTAAATAACAGCACAAGTTTTTTGGTATTTACTCATAATTTTTCTAATACAGATATTAATCTTTAGATGTTACATTAACAAAGAATTCAGAATAAAATTCTTTTTCATCTAATGTGATTAGAAAAGATACATTTTCAAATAGTCATTTACATTTTCACAGCTGCAATCCTTTTAAGCTGAAAGTTGGGATAGTTAAGGGATAGCTGGTTCCTCTGTCTGGGATCATCTAGGATGACAGTGCTTTTAAAAATAAATTATGTTCCATGTTTGGAGAGAAGAGTTATCCTGATAATATTTTGATTGATAAAGCACAAGTGATTCTGGTTGGGCAATACACAAAATTTCTCCTAATTCTTAGAGGATGTGTGGTGAAACCCAGGGGATCTACTACTGTCAAATGTGGTGATAATAATATCATTCTAACTTATTCTTCTGAAATAAATGGTGTTAAGGAAATATTTAACAAACATTGTGGTATTTTTAACCCATTCTGATAACACAACTGGTTGCTAACAAACCCTGTTACATTTTTAAGAAAGGGCTGAGAATTAAAAAAGTAATTTGAACAGGTTGGTTCTAACACTGACTGCAGGGCAAATAAGTATACCACAAACTGTGGTGTGTGTAGTCAGTGTAATTATGTTAATGTAGGTTTTACGAGAGTTATTTTTGACAAGATTCTTAAAATGACTGTCACCCCTTTTGCAAGTTGTAAAACTAGAGCTTAAATTTATGTCTGTATTTATTCTACGTGAAAAGTGTTCTATATAGGTAAAACAGAATGCTGTTTGAAAAAACATGTATTTGCATAATTATGCTATTAGGACTAAGAACTTTAAAAGGCTTTGGCCAAACATAGTGAGTTCACAGCTTAAGTATCTTGAAGAGAGTTTGCAACATTGTTGCCTGGCACTTTAAATGAACACATTATAACAAGGAGGAGTGGTATTATTATGTGATCCAAAATGTGTATATATACAGGATGCAGGCTGATGCAGTCTGATGAGGTCTATATTACTAATGGACAAAAGCACTCACTTGTGATTTTAAAGTGTTTTTATTTTTGAACTTGTGTGTATTTTAGTCCTAATAAAATCGCGTTATGGATGCCACAGGCCTTGTCTGTTTGGTTGGTTTAGCGGTGTTGGTTTGTTAATCCATAGTAGTCAGTGTATTCATTTTAATAAGTTTTTGTTTTCAGTTATTGAGAAGGTTAAAACAGACCCTTTGGGGGAAATTGGGAAAACCATTTAGAATGGAGAAAGTTATGATGGCAGATTAAATTAAAACTGCATGACCCACTTGGTCTTAATGAAAGGGCTAATATTAATTGTATTCTAAAGAAGAGAATAATTTTGTTTTTTGAGTTTGTCTAATTATGGATGTATGATGCTGAATCAGTTTTTTTTTTTATTTTTATTAACAAGTTTTTGATTATATTGGTAACTACTTTTTAGAGTTTTTTTTATCTTTTTTTTCCCTGGGAGCAATATAGCCTGTTCATTGGTTGATTTGTGGTTGTTTTAAGCAGGAGTATTTTACACGTGAAGTGTGACTTTTTTACCTCAGAATGCGTACATCTCTAACCTATTGTTGTTAAGATGCAGCTAGTTGACAAAAGTTTCATGTATTGTCTGTTAGAGCACAGCTTGGAGCATTTTTAACACAGGATATGGCTCACTGAGGGTATGTTTAAACTGGATAAATATTATTTTGTAACTATCGGATATCTCACCTAGGAAAGCCACATTGAACTATCCAACAAACCTTTATGAGCTCTGGATCAGCTGCCCAGCCCAGCTTGTCTAACTCCTTGTGCAGCCTTAACAGTTTTTAGATGTAAAGGTTTGAACAGTTCTATGTTGATACAGTGTCATTGATCAGAAGGGATATCACTGAGCCTGTCAGTTATTTTGTTGTTGACTTCTCATTTTTTTTCTGTGGTCTGACTTTGGTTTGACTATATATATATATATATATATATATATATATATATATATATATATATATATACACACACACACACACACACACACACACACACACACACACACATATATATATATATATATATATATATATATATATATATATATATATATACATGTTTACTTATTTATTTACTTACTTGTCTTTGTTGACCAGGAAAATCAACTGAGCCAGGGAGAAAAGCTCTACCACAGTACATTTATATTAACAAGTGAATTTCAGACAGTTCTCATAAAAATAACAGTTACATTTCTCATGAAACAACAAACATAATTTGAAGTAGAAGACAGGTATATACAATAAAGTATTTACATCAACAATTATAAATCTATACAGTTGTTCCCGCTGTAAAATCTTGCAGAGGTAAATGGATTGATATGGCAGAAGTGAAAACATTATTGCAAAGAAATTTAGTGTTCTTACATTTCAGTAAAAAAAGTTTGTAAGGAGTTCAAGATACATAACAAAGTAAGTTATAAAATTATGTAGGAAGGGAGATTTTAGTATTGTATAGGTCTGTAAAAAGTTTGAGAGATATAATGAAGTAAGTTATAGAATTATGTAGGGGATGGGAGATACTAGTAGTGCATAGAAGGTTAGTGATAGCAGCATATGACTGAGAGCCTAGTATAGGATTAGTTGTATTTAGGTTGCCTGTTACAAACTGGTGTGGCTAGAAAGTTTATAACCTAAGTATCCAGGAGATGCACAAAAAGGGTAGTGTGATGGATGGGGGCAGTTAGAAAAAGGGCTAGATGAGAAGTCCTCTTTTTCTAACTGTGTGGGTGTGAAAATGGATGTATTGATTCAAATGCAGGATGGGAAGTAGTTAGGGGTGTAATGATTCCAAGTAGAGGAGGGGATAAAGTTAGTCATAAGCAATAAGAACAAGTACTTTCACTAGAGGTCTCAGCCTGGTGATAAACATGAGCATGACCAGGACTGGGTAAGGGATTGTTTGGGCTGGAATTTATAGCTTGGAAGTTTGTTAGTCATTTTTACTTGTGTAGGGATTGTGTTCCAGAGCCTGGAGATGCAACAGGAGTGTAGTGAGTCCCCCAATTAATTATTTGCTTTAGTAGTGCTTAGCAGAAATGTATCACCAGAACGGAGGTCCCTTATGGGGCTGTAGGGCAATAATATATTTTTTAATGCAGGACATTGTTCAGGAAAATATATCAGTTTGTATGCCATAACTAGCTTAGAGTATATGATGTAGCTGTTAAGCTCTAGTCATTTTAGCTGTTTTAAGGCTTGACAGTGGTGAGTTTAGTGTACAGTTTTGGTAGCAAATTTAGCTACTTTGTTGTAACAGGAAGCAAGTTTGGATTTTAGTGTAGAACTTAGGTTTGTAGGGATAGGTAAGGCATATAACATGGTTGGAAGGAAATAGTATGAGGCTAGGGTTTTTTTGCTGGGTCTGTAAGTACTGTTTTAACCTGTTAAGGGAGCCAAATTTCTGGTGGGTCCTTTTAATTGTTTGAAGAATATGTTGATCAAATTTGTCATCTATTACAATAACCAGTAGTATAGTCTGTGGTACTATTTCAATTTTAGTATTATTTGCAGATGTAACCAAGAAAAATTGTTTTTGATGGACATGTTTTGGGAGAAGAGCATCAGTTTTATTTGGATTAAGAAGTTGGTTTGAATTTTTCAGCCAGGTTTTGATTGAAGAGAAAGAAATTTAGGTGATTTCTTGTAGTCTAGATATTGTGGGGATTGGATCTTGTTCCTAGATGTCAATGCTGTTTTCTGGATTCATTTAGGTCTTCTAAAGTATTCCTTACTGAGTTTTATTTGCATTTGTTCATGTTTTATTGCTGATCCTTCATCAGTTCCCAAGTATTTATATACGCCCTTTTGCTTGAATTCTTTTATATCACATTCTTGTCCCAAACCGGTGTTTTCCTGCTTTACAGGTTGCTTTTGCACATTTATCAAGACCAAATGACATTATGATATCATCTGAAAAAGTTTTGACAACCTGCAGCTGTGCTTTCAATTCCTCATCTGATGAGATATGCAGTTTTAAATCATTGATAAAGAGAAGACGAGAAGTCATTAGACTTTGTTGTTGCAAGATCTTGGAGTATAAGTAGGTTGATGGTTACTTAGACTGTCTGGAAGACTACTGACTACCCTAACGTTGAGTCTATTAGTAAGAATCCAGTCCAAGGTTGATTGCCTACCAGTACTTTTGTGGACTCTGGTAACTGAGGCAATTAACTGTGTAAAGCCATACATGTTTATAGAATCATATGGGCTGTTGCAATTAATTAAGCTGCCAGTCTATATTTAGGTCTCCTAGTATTATTGTTTCATGTTGTGTATGGTGGGATATCCTGTATAGGATATTTTCTACTGTAATAATGTTTTTACCTGATGGGATATATAAGGCTGCTAAACAAAGTGTTTTCCTATTATTGATTCTGAGATGTGATGAAAGTAGTTCTACATTACTAAATTGAGGTATACCCTGTGCATATGTGGTTATGTTTAAGGAATTCTTATAGAGGTTGGCTATTCTGCCTGTATGCTTATTTTTCCAGTCAAGCCTAACTATACTGAATACAGGTAAGGTAGTTTCATTAATTTCTGTCTTTTTTTCAGGCAAGTTTCTGTAGTTATGATCATATCTGGAGATTATGTGACAATATATGCATCCATGTCCTGGGTTTTATTGCATATGCTTCTAAGATTGATATTTAGGAAGAGAAGGCTGGAATTGGGGAATGGGTGAGGAAAAGAGGTTATTTAATACTGTACTGTTAGTGTGGGGGTTTTGATGTTGTGAATGCTGTTTCAGCTACTTAGCTTATTGTGGACTGAACCCATTTCCAGACCGGAGAGTTAAATCTTGACTGGGGTTCTTGGATCTGATTAATTTCCAGACTGCAAGGGCTTTGAGAGTGTGGAAGTTTATGCTTAGTAAAACCAGTGTTAGCTACCACTATTCTTAAGAATAACTTTAGATCCTGGCAAAATGGAAACTTTCTGAGATGTCTCTAACCTCCCATTATTGGGAAGGGTTATTGAGAAGGAACTTTATAAGGAGCTGAATTCTTATTTGTCATTTCACAAACCTTTGGATTCATTTTAGTTTGTTTTTGGTCTGGATTTAGCTCCAATATTGCCCATGTTAGGGTAGTTAGTAACCTCCTTATGACAAGAGCCTGAAGGTTGTATTTTGTCTTGGTCCTACTTTATCTGTAAGGACATTTTAATACTGTGAATCTTTTCAGCCTTCTGAAGTACCTTAACTCATGTTCTGCTTTGTCAGACACTGTTCTTCAGTGATTCTTCTCAAACCTGTCATATCACTTTTATAAGCTGAGCTTTGGACTTAATTTTTCAGAGAGAAACCATGTGGATTTTGAAATACAGCAGGATCAGTGCTGACTTTTCTTCTATTCACACATTTTATGCTGTTGACGAGGTTGTTTATGAAAGGTAGAAAAATCAGCTTTTGGTGGTATACTGAAGATATCCAGTTGTACCTTCCCTTTTCCTAAGACCTAATATATGTGTGACTTCACTATCATAGAAGGCTGATCGAGTTCCATCCTCAGCTGGATAAATAATAGTGAATTTAAGATCAGTCCCACAATATCTTGAGGCCATGTTTGTGCATACTACCATTTGTCTTTCACAGATTCTGTTACTAACTCTGCTTATCGCCTTTGTAGACAACAGTCATGGTAAATTAGCTGGGGATATTTCTTGATAATGTGCTGACACTGAAGAGAACTAGATGTCAGCAGTTATTAGAGCCCCATACTTTCTTTTGAAGAAATCATATAGATCAAACACATTCTTCCTTCTGTAGGTTTGGCAACATTTGTACATGCACTTCTTTTGGCATGTCCTGACTACAGCATTGTTGTATATCTGGGGCTTTTTGATTTAGATCTTGCTCATTTGCATCAGGTTCAGCAGCCACTGTGTTGACTGCCTCTTCTAGGTTTCATCACATCACCCCTGTGATGGAGAACATAAGCTGACTACTTGTAGCTGCTAGATCTATTTTCAACATTTTACAGTTTCCCTTTTGAGACCTGCAAAACTTGGGTCCCCTCTACTTAAAAGAAATGTTGGCGTCTTCTTTCCCTAGTTATCCAGTCATGTCTTCAGGTTAGAAACATCAGGCAGATGCTGTTTTGCCTATCTAACCCAGGTTTTGTGAAATCAGCTGCTTCTCTGATCAAGACACATGACATCAAGGCCTCTTTTAGGAGATTTTTCTGGTATTGTTTGTTTCAGATAGTTTATATGAACTCTATAACAAGTTTATAAACAGTTCACCTGTCATTAATTCTTTTTCGATGATCATCTCTATAGTGTTGTTTTAAACCGTTTCTCTTTGTTTTCATATTTTTTCAGTCTAAACATGTTGTTTGTTTTTCAGCTATTTATTTAATTTGTCTTTTTTGTATTGTTTAGGTTTTTAAGCACTATAAATAGAACACAATGAGATATTTTAAGAAAGCATGTGCAGAAAGACATGAAAGGAAATAGAGTATGATTGCCCACAAAATGTTATTTCTGATGAAAGCAGCTGAAATAATGTATAATGAATTTCTTCATTAAGCAATATGCATGGTATGAAAGTTAAAGTTAACCAGTTCCTGGTAGAAAAAAGTAACACTTGTAAACTTTAGAGATGATTCTGGGAACAGTGTCATTATAATGAATGAATGAACGGATTGAAAAAGAAGGCAAAACAGTTTTGTGAGTGATCATACTAAAAACTTGTTACTCACGACAGTACAGAAAAATACCACACATTGCTCATGTAAAGGTTACTTGTAAGGAATGAGAATAAATATTACCTTTGATAATAATTTATTTGTTTTAATCAGGTGAGTGGGCTGGACTGAGGTGTCTTTTTAGCCATGATCTAAGACATTTGGCACCTTTAACAGGAAATGCTGTTAAGTCAGTTCTGTTGACAATACATAATAACATAGTGTTGAAAGTCTATAACCTGTTTAATAACTACTATTTTATCCGCATATGACAGGGCAAAACAGGATGCTTATTCAAATAATGACATGTGTCTAGTTAATATACCCAGAGAATGCTAAGAAAATATGTGTGTATGTATTTGCAAAATTAAAGATAACTCAATTGGTACATTTATTTCAGTTACAGAAGGCAGTTGCTGTTCCATTTTCTGATTTAAAATTCATACAGCTAGAAGATTTGAATTTGAAAATATTTTTTTGAAAATTTGAAAATATGACTTATGATTCATAATAACTAGCATTTAAAGGTACTGGTCTAATTCTGCAGTTGAGCTGGGGTGAAATAAAGAACATGTATTCTGAAACTGAAGCTTTGGAAAGCATGCTGCACTTAAAGATGTGATTGTGACAAAAAGGACTATAGCTACTGCTGATGTTCCTGCAGATGCCATACCTAGATTTTTCGGACCTATTCTATTTCATATGTAGTAAATCTAAAGCAGTGCAATTAAGAAGAAAACTGAATATGAGCCACACTTAGCAAATAATTTTGGATGATCTATATAAAAATATTTGACTATACTCATATAATAATGTTTCTGTATAACAGGTTTCCCATTTGAAGTGTCATCTACTTTGGTTTACTTATTTTAAGGAGTTGAAAACATACTTTGGTTTGCTTAATTATTTTAATAGGTTATTAAATCTAAAAATCATGTTAAATTCTTTACATAGTTTGTTAAGTAAAGACACATCTGTACATGGGGAGAGGAACAGAAAATGAGAGAAGAGATTCAGACTAGCCTAAACTGGTTACTAAGAGCAAGTCCTTCCAGATGAGTATTCTGAAAAGTCAGCTAGTATTAGCTAGCATCACAGTTGAAGACACAAGATAATTATAGTGACATGCTGCACAATATGGCATAGAAAAGCTGTGCTGTAAAGTGTACACTAAAGTGTGCAATTAGAGCAAAGCATTGGGTGATACACTTTGAAACAATCATAAAGCTGGATGGATATATTGCATTTTGCATTCCTGTTTGTAGGTAATACATTATCATTATGCAGTATGCATTTGCTTGTCTTTATGATTCCACTGTAAAACCATTGAAGTTTACAACTATTTTCTTTTTATATGTGTGTATTACCAGATATTTTCAAAATTGCAAAAGATACTGAAGTTATATTCTGAACCCTGAGTAGTCCAGTTTTGCTCACTCCCATCTATTTTTGTCTTTTCTAAAACATTACTATTTCTATTTGATAAGTCTATATTTTATTTTATTATCTATCTGGTGACAGTTCTTCAATTTGTTAAGAAGCAGAAATATATCTCTAATTTGGGACTTCTTGTAATATATAAAATGCACTGTATTTAAGCCATTAAGCAGTCCTGGAATGTGTCTCTTGTTGCTGTCAAAGGTCAGTGTTTTCAGTAATATCCTGGGCAGTTCTGCTCTAGTTCACTAATATTTATTTCATCAACATTTGCACTCACTTGCTTCTACATCAGTATGAGTACTCATCCTAGTGGACTTTTTATTTAGAATCTAAGCTAAAAGTCAATTTCTTTCTTTTATTAAAAATGTATGTTGTATAACATAATCTTATTGTTAAGTACTTTAACATAGTTCCAATAGTTCAGTACATAAACCAACCTTAAGCTTTTATTCCAAGTCCATCCTCTAACTTATTCACACTTACATCACTGATTAAGGTGTTTACCACTGCAGCTCTGCCAGTTGTGAGGGCTGTCTTGTCATGTTCAAGGCTACAGTGTTTGAGAGGCAAGTCACACACAAAACATTTGTTACAGCGTGATTTAACTACTGTACTGACTTTGTGGTATTCAGTGGTAGAACAAAAGTAGTTTAAGTGTAAGAAAATCATTTTAACTGGACATGTAAGGCAAAATACTGCTTTCTATTTTTATTTGAAAAGCTTTTTTTTCTCCCATTTAAACACTAGACAGCTGCTTTACAGGCTACTAATTAGGAAGAATGTAACCGCATTAACTGACATCTTCCTTCCCTATATTCATACAGTGCACTTCCTTAACTTCTGCTTGAACCTTTCCAGTTTACAAGTTCTTTCTCCTACTCATACTGTCTTCGCAATTGTACTTACTACTAGCATTGATCTTAGCTTTGCCCAATTTCCCCCGAATCATTTTCTACAAGCTTCTTTTATTACTTTGTCATTGTTATTTATCATTATTATTGTAGCTCACTGTGTTGTAGATTTACATTGTTAGCTTTCTTTAACTTTCACTTGTAACTTGTCATTGCAATTGTTTTCACACCTTTTTATGTTTATGTTCAACCTGTGACCGTTCTTTCTTGTTTGTAATATATGTTGATTTCTGCCAGTGACCCAGGTCATGACTGAAAAGAGTCCTTAGACCAACCAACACACCTGATTAACAAAAGCTAAAATAAATTAGTAAACCAGTATTCAAAAGTTGTGGATTAGAAATCAGAGAGAATGCAACTTGAAGTCCAAAATGATTTTAGCACAACAGCAGCTAACTTTGTTCAGCAAATATTTTGCTTCTTTCTTTCAAATATATGCTTCAGAAACACATTTTGCACTAACGAAGATGCAGAGTCCTTTAACTTGTACATCTAATTGGCTATTATGATGTTCATCATTCTCACTGCTGCAGTAGCCTTTAAACTATATGAGTTGTATCCTGCCCAGGATGCAACATCTGGCCAGCTGTGCAAAGGTCTGGCTCCCTTTCACACATTCACTCTGACTGCTGATTGGCCAGTCTCAAAGGGGGAATCTTTCCTCAGTGCTTTCTTGCTGCCTCAATGAGAAGCAGCTCTGAGGCTTCTCAGGAGCAGCAATCAGCTACAAACTTAATTTCTGGTAGATAAGTCCCCATAGGGAGAACCCTTACACACATAAACTATTGCCCTTTTAAGAAAATATTATTTTATTTTATTTTTTTAACCAAAACTGTATTTCCCCTTTAAGAAACTTTGCATTTTTTCTCAGTATTGGAAGTTTCTTATCAGGGACCTCTGTCTTTAATATTTGGTAAATTGAACTATTTGGGTGTTATTTTGCAGAAATATGTTTACTGCTTATGTAAACTTTGAATTTTCTGACTAAAAGCAGGATATTGTAGTGAGCCTGTAGTGCTTGTGTACACTTTGTGACATCTTACCTGCATTCTTTTCTGCCAGTATGCTTCTAAATTTAAAAAGGCTATTATGACAGGGAACACTGTGTGCTGCTTTTACATTTACTCTTGAAGAATCTGGGTAACATAGTGTGTGTTGCTTCTGAAAACTTCATGAATACTTACATTCCAAATGGCTTGTTCCAGCAATGTATACAGGCTTTGATACCTCCTCCTCCTCGGCTACAGTGTGGACTTGTTACAGTCCTGCTGCTTCTTCTCCCCCCTGCACTTAAAAAGGAAAAAAAAAACAACTTACCAAAGAGTCCTTGCTGACACTGTGTACTCAGTCTAAGCCTTATCTGATGATGGGTGAACCTGCAGTGGCCATTTGTTGCTCCTCAGACTACTGACTTACCTTTCTGGCTTCTTCTAGTGTAGTCCTTTCAACCACTATGAACTGGGGGTCAGTCACTTCTCTGGCTGTTCCAGTGTCTGCACCAGGCATGATAGAACCATGGTTTCTAGGTCAAAAGACTACTCCAGGAGATGCTTCTTGGGGTAACTGTGGGAAGAGACATCTAGAACATGAAGACATTTCATCTCTGAATCAGTAATCATCCATTGTTGTACCTGTAAAAAAAAAAAAAAAGGTTAAACATTGTTCTTCTGAAGAAATGTTCTGTTAGAAAAAATGATTTCCTTACCTTAGCTAGACATTTGTTACATACTGTAAATCCTGGTACTCAAAAGCCTTTACCTGGGGGCAGCATTAATAAATAAATTCCTGAGGACAATCTGGCTGATGATTCTAATATTGTTTAGAGACAGGGCCTATTCTCCTACAGATTGCCAAGACCAAAATCTCAGCTTCAGAGGATACCTGTATCTCTCAGTTTTCTGGGGAAGAATTTTCTTTTAATCAGACCACTGCCAGAATGAATGAGGAGTTTTTATGGAAACAAATTGATGTGCCTCATTCTGCACCCATTTCTCCCATTCTGCCAGCATTGGGAGTTGTTTTAAATGCAGCCTGTAACAACCCTAATATCCAACCATTCGTGGGTAAGAAAGCAGGCAAACTATGTAAAGTAAATACATTTCTTTTCTCTCACCTTAGATCTGATACAGCAGCAGTATCTGTTCATATCTGTTCCCTCACTAGTTGGCAACAGATTGCTCCTTAATACCAACCCTTTGCCTGGGGACAAAGAAGGCAAAGTACTGGAACACTTGGGTAAGATACTGTTTTTCTCTTCCACCTTAGCTTTCATAATTCTTAATTATCAGGCATACATGTAAAACTTTATGGTAAGTTATATGGACAGTCAGAGAGAGCTTTCTGCAGTTGTCTTGCAGAAGGTAGCACCTTTCTAAATACTATTGTTTTTACCTTTTCTCTGGTATCTAAACATACTTTGAAGAGTGTGCATGATTGTGCAGATACTGTTACAGTTTTGAGGAGATATGTCTGAGTATATAACCAAAAGTTTGTTGATAAGGTAAAATCTGAAATTTTAGATTCTGCTTTAGACAAAGTGGGACTGCTTGGTATGTCTGTTACCCAGCTTCTAAAACAATTTGATGAAAGAAGGAAATTAATTCATGAAGTGTCTAAAATTTTCAGGTTTCCCATTATAAATCTTTTAAGTCTTCTTCTGTTTATATAAAGCCAAACAAAAAATGCATGCCTTATTCTGAGAAATGCGAAACAGAAGAGAGCCGGCTGGAGGGGAACAGTAATAAAAGAAAAGTGTCCTTTCAAAGGACAGTCTAATAGTTCAGAATGACTCTGCCATCATTCTTCCCCCTTCCCTTAACTCCTAACCCACAGCTCTACAAATCTGTCCCAGAAACTGGCTTTCAGCATTTCTCTTTGGCTACAGATTTTTTTTCAGACTCTTGAGTGATAAGAGTAGTTAAGGAGGGTTACACTTGGCACTGGATACAAAAACATCCTTTCAGAGGAATACCTTCCCACCTTCTGAACCATACAGAATTATTTCCTCACGTACTGCAGCATTTACACACCCTAAGAGTCACATAATCATTGCCTTTAATTCAAAGGGGCATAGACTTCCATTCTAGAATATTTCAAGAACAAAAGAAAGAGCCTACTTGGACATCAGTACTAGATCTTTATTTTCTACACCTGTTTCTGGAATTACCAAAATTCAAAATGGCGTCCCTTCAGAATCTGTTATCCCTCATTTTCCTCTGAATCTCATGGTAACATTAGACCTAAAAGACATTTTTCATCATATTCCCATAGCCTTAGGCTTTAGGAAATTTCTTAGATTATCTATCTCTGGGTCACATTATCAGTTCTCTGCATTATCCTTGGGGTTATCTACAGCTCCAAGGCTGTTTACAGAATCTTTAACCCTAGTTTTAGTTTATTGCAGACTGAATTGCTTTTACATATTTCCTTGTTTAGATTACTTAATTATCTTTTCATAGTCTTCTCCCAGATCTCAAGAGTCCTTAGCTTGGGTTATGTCTCTGCTGAACAATCTGGGGTTCCAGATAAATGTACACAAATCCTCCTTGACTTCATCACATGGGATTGTGTTTCTCGGTTGCCTACTAGACACTTCTTTTGACAATTGAGAAGTTGTTTTTTTATGTGGAAACTTTCTTGAGCTTTTCCATTCAGTTTTGGGCTTTTACAAGAGAATTTCCTAGAATCTTAGCATTCATGGCTTCTACAGTTCTCTTACAAATTAGAAAGATTCAATGGTTTCTAAAAACACATGGGCCAGCATTTGCATTTTCTGGAGTATCACATTCCAGTTTTAGACTTTGTAAAAAGTAATGGAATTGGTATAGACATCAAATACAGCTGAAGCCAGGTTTCCCTTTCTCTCCTCAGACCCCAAGCCAATCTCTTACCACAGATGTCTTTGCTCAAGGATCAGTTTCCAAGTGGGTAAAGGTGCAATGCCTGTGAAATTCTTCAGACAGACAAAAGCACATAAATGTCAAAGAGATGCTGGCTGTGATCCATGCCATGAAATCTTCATCATATCTGGCCCCTGGGACTTCTAGAGGTGATAACAGACAATACCACAGTGCTGCAGTACATAAGCAAGCAAGGGAGTACCAGATCTTGCCCTCTATGCAGGCTAGTTATGATAGCTTTGGAGGTAGCTTTACAGTATACCTGACCTTCCAAACATCTTACATTCTGTCGGAGCAAAATGTAGTGGCAGACAAGCTGAGCAGTTCCAGGACAGGCCCTCATCAATGAAAAATTAAGGGGAGCATCTTTCAGGAATTGATCCAGTGGTGGAAAGCACAACAAATAGGTTTGTTTGCTACCTTTTAAAACAGACAACTAAGCAAATTTTGCACCAGGGCTTCTTGAAGCATGCCTGGAAAAAAGATGATTTTCATTTCCATGGATGGCGATTTTCTGTTATGGATTTCTACCTTTTCCATCATATTTAAAGCAATTCTGAAGATTCAGATGGAGGCTCCTTTTTGGCTCAGGCAACATTGATTCTCCCTTCTTATGGAAATGGCCAAGGGTAATTTCCACAAACATCCTCATAGTCTGGTCCTACTCACACAAGACCGGAGGAGTTTTAACTAACTGCCTGGATGATTCAGTTTTGATACATTTTCGGCACTTATTTCATGAGGATGTGCAACAGGCACTAAATGAATCATGGACACCTACTAATAGAAAATCATATACTGGCAAAGGGAAAAAATGTTCTAGTTGGTACCTAGCCAATAACCAGGGTCCTTCACTGGTGTTGAAATATTTGTGTGAGTTAGTATTCTCTGGCATTGCTTACTGTAGTGTCTGACCTTGGATCCTCCTCTGTTTGTGGTTAAACAGTTTCTGAAGGAAGTTTTACACCTGAGATCTCCTCATAAGCAGGTTTCTTGCCCTTGGGATGTTAACTTTGTGATGGAAGAGTTAATTGTGTCTCAGTTTGAACCTGCTCTTCAGGCTGACTTGAAGTTCATGAATTTGAAAGCTATACTCAACATCGCTCTGAAAACTGCAAGAAGAATATCAGAGTTGTAAGACTACATGGTGGGTGAGCCGTATCTGATATTCCATAGGGACAGGGCCACATTAAGAACAAATCCTTCTTTATGCCCATAGTGGTTTCAGTGTTTGCCTTGGATCAAGCCATTACTCTCCCAGTTTTATATCTGGATCTGAAAAAACAAGGAAAATGGATTCTGTATACTTTGGCCATATACAGGCAGCTTGGGTACTATCTTGACAGACCTAGATCCTTTAGAAAAGCTTGTGATTTGTTTATTTATTATCATGGGGCAAAAATAAAAAGATAATGTCCTGTGTCTAAATTGCCAATTTCCAGGTGGTGGTACTCTGCTATTTCCTTTGTCTGAATCCACCTTGATAAATCAGTTCCAGGCAGTATTAAGGTACACTCTACCAGAACTTTATCTTCTTTGATGGCATACTGAAATGGGATGGATGCTAGAAGCATTCTAGAAGCAGCTACATGGTCCTCTATGCATACTTTTACAAAGCATTACAAAGCTGGATTCCTTTTCCAAGTTCAGGACAGGCTTTGCTAGGACCATTCTCAAGGAGCTCCTGGATCCATAATGATCTCATTGTGTGAAATGAAATGCCTGAGTAAGATCTAGTTATACCACACCCATGGATAGACCCATAACAACAGCTTCTCTTATATTCTTATAAGGATCGCCCCTCACAGAAACCATACTGATTAATATCCAAATCTGGTTTTAAATCCCCAGCCATTCATACAGAAGGCATTATTTCAAAACAATTCCCAATAATACATGTCAAACTTATGGGACTATAGTTATCCAATGTATTTGTGGCATCACCCTTAGATATGGGGACAACTAAAGCTGATGAAAATATTTGACATACAAATCCTATTTGAAGAGTCTGTTGACTTGCTAGTTTGATGGCAAGACATTTCTGAACTTTTGTTGCAAGATAGTGTAACAGACACAATAACATTTGAGAAAAATAACCCACTTAGACAATCTAGCTGTGCTGCTATAGTGGGTTTTATTAATTTTCTGAAGTCCTCCTCTGTGGGTTACTACAGGGCACGGTTCTCTACAGTCATAGAGATCAAGTTTATTCAACATTGTACTCTAACACAAAGCTAAACATTTCTTTGCAAAAAGAGTCACTAACTCAGTTTTATTTTTTAATCAAAGCATCATCCTTAATCAGAGTAATACCGCTGAGTGGATCTTTTCTGTAATATCTCAGGGCTCCAAAAATAGTTTTTTTTTTATTATAAGCAGTCTGCAGGGCCAAATTAAGTTCAAAATTGTTATTAGTTCTCATCAAACTCCTGAAGCTAGTCCTTTTCTTCTGGTATTTAATTTTGTTATTCACTTTTCATCAGCTCTTGTACATTAACCATAATTTTCTCTTCATTTTATTAAGCTTATCCATCTTCAAAGTCCACCACACATTACCTTTCTTACTTTGTGCAATTGTCCTATTATAAGGAACATAAGTATCAATTAATGAATAGATACATTCATAAAATGTGTCCCAGTCTTCAGTAATAGTGTTTTGGCTCATGGCATCATACAGTCGCAGTTAGTTAACTCCCTACTAATGATGACATAATCTTCTTGACAAAAATTTCAGTTTTGGAACTTAATTAACAGAGGCTTCTTTGATCAAATCCGTAGTGACCTCTCAGCAGGTGCATGACTGGACTGAACCATTCAAGATGAGGTCAGTTTCACAATAGTTTAATACCACATTAGCCTTAATCCATACATCTTTTCTAAATGGTAAATGAGAATATCTAAATTTGTCACCAATTGTAATAATAGATTTAATATCTTAATTGTCCAAAACTGATTTTCCCCATTCCTATTCTACTTTTTGGGCATTTAAATGTCATTCAATCATATCATAATCTTGATGAAAACAATTGACCATAGTAGCACAGAAGGCATGCAAGATGTCCATCATTAGATCGCTGTTGCAGTAGCCTAAGCTATATGGAATATATTCTGCTAAGTATTTGACATCCAGACAGTTTCCAAAACTTTAGGGTACCTTCCATGTGCCTGCACAATTGTTACAGCTCAAAACCAAGCTGGAAAAAAACCCAGATGTATGGGCACCAAAACTTCAGAAATTTCTTGCTGTCAAAGCAACTGCCAAGTCTTGATACAGCTCCAATTTTGTAGGTTCAGAAGTTGGCTAAAAGTGGGCAGATAAGTACCTTGAGAGACCATCTTCCAATTGTTTTCTAAAAACAAGTGCATTTTTCTGTCATAATTTATATCTAGAAATGGAAGGTGTTCATGTGGCAACAAATACCTTAACAGAGATCACCACATATCTTGTCTCATCTACCCAGGGGAAGAAGATGATACTCAAGCTTGTTTAATTTGTTCCTCTATCACTCCTAAGACTCTTAGAAGCAGGTGAAGTGTTCTTTTACTTTTAGTTAAAGAACGAAAAATTGAAAGCACTTACCAGTGGTATAATGGACCAGGGTTCCAGCTACTTGGATATTCTTCATCATTAGACCAATGCTGCAGTAGCCTTAGCTGTAATTTATTTATTTATTGACAGCTGTTTACCAGGAAGGTCTGACTGGACAATAACTCATTTGCTATGGAGCCCTGGGGAGAACAGCTCTAACATACTGCACGAAAACAAAACAAAACTGTAGGATATAGCAAATATAAACATTTGATAAGGATCATCATTTTTACAACTACAATATAATATAACTGAGTTATAAAGGTTGTCATTTTTACAAGTATAATACAATAATAGTACAGAATAACCAAAGTGAGAGAACTAAGGTTAACTTGTTTAAATGAGAATAGGTGGAGATGGGGAGAGAGAGAGAGAAAGAGAAAGGTGTGATAAGTGGGGAAACTACATGAATTCAAAAGAGATAAAAAGCAGCAGTGTTTAGTTGCGAAAAGGATTGTTACTTGATGAAGAGTGTCAGAGAAGAGAGAGTAAAGGGTTGGTTAGTAAAGAAAGGTATATGCATGTACATGAGAAGACAGATTCTGTAGAAAGTTAATAGAGAAAGAGATATTTTCAAATTACAAATGAGTATTTGGAGGGTATACACTTTGGTAACATAGCAAGTGAGTATGATGTGCAGTAGTGGAACAGGAGATGGTAGTAGAGAGGGATAGTAGATCAGAAAAATGGAGATGATAATAATAACTGGATGATGGTGAAGGGAGAGGATGGGATGAGCAATAACACTGTGGTTTGAAGATAGAGGTAAGGTGAAGGAGAAAAATGGATTACAAGGTGGGACTAACCTGCTGTGGAGCATGAGCAGAGTCCCGAATTAGGGGTGTTTGTAAAGGCATTTTAAACATGTGGAGGTTGGGTAATGACTAATTGTTACAGGCAGTGAGTTCCAGGTTTCTTGATACCATGTCAGAGAATAGGGAGTGCCTTCCAAGTTTTTTGGTTTGTGTATGATGAGGAGTTGATTATCATTTGACCTTTGGGGACATTGTGGAGTACAAGTCTGGAGAACTGTAGTAAGAGCTGGGCAGGCTGAAGGATTATTTTTTTTAAAACAAGAAACAACTTTATTAAATGATCACATATGACATAGGCAATGTTACATTTATATAAATGAAAATAAACCATACCAACACAATTTCAGTTAAAAATATTATACATTACAAACCACGCTGACACATCTGTAGCTGCAAACATTATACATTACTTATAATATATCCAGTCATTGTCAGTCAACCATTACATAGCTCCTTCAGTTCTTGCCTTCTTTTAAACCTCATTCCACCTCTGCATGTATTGATCCCACACTTCCCATTTTTTCCTATGTAATTTCCTCCAACCCTTTCCTAAAGATCCCAGTTCCAATTGTTTTATTTCTGTTACCATCTTTGATACTTCTAGTAAATTTGGTTTAGATTTTGATTTCCTTTTTCTAGTAATTGTTTTTTGGCAGCCACCATAATTAGACTCAGCAAGGCCTTACTATGTCTGGACAATTCCAATTCCGTTTCATAGCTCAAAAAAATCATTTCCCTAGTTACACCATTTTGCTCACCCAGTATTTATGATGGAGTAGTCTGCAGTGAATCTTTAAAGGGTACCATTTCATTACATTCCCAGAAAAAAAGTTCCTAGTTACCTCTTTCTCCCCCATCACACCTCCAACATTTGTTGTCCACCTGAGGAAAAATTCTTTGCAGTCTACCTGGGGTATAAAAATACCTATGTAAATGCTTCCAAGCAAAGATCCTAAATCTTCTATACTTTGTTGCATATTTGGGAGACATACATAAATTCCCCATTGTTTCTTTGTGAATTGCTTATCCAATCTTTCTTCCCAATCCTTTCTAACCTCCTCTGATTGATTCTTATACTTATCGTGCAATATTTTATATGCTTTACTAATTGTTCATTTCTTTACAGCAACTTCTGTTCTAGATTCTACTTAAACCTCTACTAGTGCTGGTCTTTTGTTTAGGACCCTCCTATTTCTTTCTCTTTGCCCATACTCTGATAATAATCCTTGATAGGGAGGGCAATCTCTAACCTTCAGTTCAAATAAGTTATTGGTGTCTCCCCATTCTATTACATTTCCCTCTCTAGTTATTTATCTCAGTATCGTGGTTCCTTTGCCAGTTTACCCCAATAAATTCCTGCACCCTCTTGCCTATTGTCTGTATCCCTAATTGAAGTCATGCCTATCAGCAGAATTGCCTTTCTCCATTCCAATGTTGGTTTTGTTCTTAGAATACTTTCTGCTACTTTATGAATATAATATTCTGTATGATTATTGTTATTCTCCTTAAAGGTCTGCATCCAAAATCCCAGTCGCTCCTTGTTTCTTGAGCCCCCCCCCACACACACACACACACATTTCATCATCATCTCTTTCCATCTTTCCACTTTGAATTATAGTTTACTGGTTGTGGTATGTATAGGAGCCTTAATTGTGTTGCTCCAAAATACCCTTTCAAATCAGATAATCCCAATAAACCTTGCTCTGTTGGAAGAATAAGCGTATCCCACTTGACTCTTGTCTTCTTCCCTTCCCAAATAAAATCCTTCAGCTCTTTATTAATTGTTATCCACAACTTCTCTGGTTGATAAAAATATGCCTGACCTGTGTATAAGACTAAAGGGATTAAAAACATTTAACAGCTTGTATCTTACTATCAATATCCATATAACAGAGTTTCCATTTTCTCAATTTTTGTATTTTCTTTTGTTTAGTCTCTTCGCACATATCCTTAGCTGCCACACTGGAATCATTTTAATCCATACTCCTAAATACTTAATTTTATCATGTCCCCGTAAAAATGGTTATTGATGAACCAATTCATGTGTAGGTACATAATGTACCAGTATTGCCTTTGTTTTAGCTTCATTGATTTTGTATACCAAAAACAATTGAAACTGTCTCAGTATGTCCCTTTCTGGTTTTGTCAGGTATAAAATAATATCATCTGCAAATACAGCCATCTTTTCTTGACTACCATACAAGTTATATCCTTGAATCTCTGAGTCCCTTATTTTCTTTGCCAATAGTTTTAAATATGATACAAATAACAAAGGGGAAAGATGATACCCTTGCCTGGTTCTGCTCAAGCAGAAATTATCTGAGAGGACCCCACCTACTTTAATTTTCACCTATGATCCCGCATATATCCTTCTATTCAACTGTATAATTTTATCAGGGAATGCAAATACTTCCATTGCTGTGCTCACAAAGTCCCAGTTTACTTTGTCAAATTCTGCATCAAGACCCACCAACAGTGGTATTTTCTTACATTCGGCTTCACTCTGAATCATCACTATTCTGTTTATGTTGTCAAATGTTTGCCTTCCCTTCACAAAACCACATTGATCCCTATCTATCTATTGTAGCATCACTTTACCCATTCTTTTAGCCATTATAGACACAAACACTTTATGATCATGCTTTAGGATTGAAATCGTTCTGTATGAAGCTGGATCTGATGGGTGTTTACCCTCTTTAGGTATTACAGTTACCACTGCTTTCTTCCAGGATGTTGGTACTTCTCCTCTTACATAAAATACTGTTAAACAAAACATTAAAGATTTTTATCAGTTTCTTCCCTCCTAGCTTCCAAATTTCCACAAGAATATCATCTATTCCTGGGGACTTTCATGTAGGTTGGTTATACATCACCATTTTTATCTCGTCTCCTCCTATCCTGTTAGTAATTGAGCCTCCTTTGCCTCTAACCTTGGCATACTTAATTCTTCCATAAACATTCCCATTTGTACCTTTTCTTGATTTTCATATTTCTCTGCTTTATGCAGCCTTTCATACAATTGCCAAATATTTCTAATACTTTTACAAAATCCCTTGTTATCTTCCTTGTTATAGGTACCCTAAGCTTGGTGACAGCCCTTTCTACTTTCTGTCACCTGAGTCATTGTGCTAAAAGTTTTTGTGCTCTAGATTTATTATCAAAAAGCAGTTGCTTAACAGTAATCTTTCTAAACTCATGTACATTATTGAGGTAATCCATTGTTTTCTGTTTAGCATTCTGCAGTTGCTCCTCTTCTTCTATGAGATTCCCCCATTTTACAATACTTTAACATTTTTCAGTCCCTCTAAATAATTTTTGTTACTTCTTATCCATATCTCCTTTTCTTTTATTTCCACCCTGTTTTTAAACTCCACTTCAATTTTATCCCACTCCCTAGCTATATTTCTATCTTCTCTAATAACTCCTGAATAATTTCTACTAATCATTCCTTAAATTCCCATCTTTTCAAAAGATATGTGGGAAAGTGCTAATGTCTCATTTTTATTTAATTACATGTGTTTTTATTTTGGTTATTATTGGCACATGATCTGAAATAGTGATTGGGTTTGTGTGAAGACCTTCAATTAAATCTACTTATTCCTGTGAAATGTAAATTATGTTTAGCCTAGCCCAGATTTTGTGTTTTGGGGAATAATATGTAAATTCACTCCAAACTCCTAGTATAGAATTCACATCTTCCATGCCAAATATTTTCAAAAATTCTTTAAAATCTACACTCCTTTGTTATATTTTCCCTTCTGGGCCCCCTAAACACATCTTCACTGTTCCAAATCAAATTCCAGTCCCCACCTGTAAGTAATTTTCCTTGCAGAAAGCGGATTATTTCTCCCAGAATGTTCTTAATTTCCATTATAGCAGTTTTCAGTGGAATATAAATAGATGCCAGTGTAATCGTCTTCCCGTGACATTAGCCTCTTAGTACTACAAATCTACCATTACTGTCTTTTTTTATCCCACTATTGGAGGTCCTCTTGCAATTAATATAAGTACTGCTCTCTTCCTTTCCCCTAGGTATTCCATTGAATAACCATCATGAAAACCTCTCTTTAACAAATACATAAGTTCAGTTCTTTCCAAGTGTGTCTTCTGTTGCATAGCTATTTGCACTCTACATTTTTTAATATAGTTCACTATTCTTTCTTTTTTGTATTTATCAGAGACAATTAATGTTTAAAGACATTACAGAAAGCATCATATTCTTGAAAAATTATTATTCTCACCTTTTATGTATAAACATGCATCTGGAGTGTTTCTCCCTGGGCCTCTGCTGAAAATTGGCTTTGTTCCAAGTCGGACATTCCCAGTAAACAAATGTAAAATAAATAAAACATAAAAATAAACAGCTTTTTTGTTAAATGTGTAGTTTCAGCCTTTGTGTTACAGGCAAGTACTATTTGGCAAGTTAATCTTTTATACTGTTTTTTTCCCTGTCAACTCCATTTGAACCTATGTCACATCTTACAGAACTGTTTGTTTTATTGAAAACCCTCAAACAAAAATAGAAACACACCCCCAATACTCCTGAAACCTATTAACTTAATAATAACACATCTTCAAATATTAAATTTTACCCTCCTAATAGGAACAAATATTCCAAACTGACACACACACACACACACACACACACACACACACACACACACACACACACACACACACACACACACACACACCAGTGGCAGCTGGTGACTTCAAATCAAAGGGGGGCTGCAGGAGACAGCTGAATGGGTGGGGTCAATGGGAAGGGGTGTGGCCAACTAGAAAGGGGAGGGGCTATGCTCAAAACCACAAAAACTAACTAAATACACTGCCCTGGGTGCCAAACCGTCATTATGAGAGTCCAATCAAGACAAAATGAAGTGTAGAAGAATAAAAATGTTTTAGTGCATTGACTGCATGACAGCTTACTTAATATCTAGATGGAAACAAAAAAGTTGTGAGGCCTGAAAAAATAAATTACTTTTTAAATACATTAATGGAATGCCAGTCAAAATCAAGTAGCACTCAGCTCAAACCAGTTCTTGCACTGCAGTTTTAATTATAATTTATATTCAGCTTTATTAAAGTACCAAGTAACATGCTGAAAGTAGAAATGTCTGATGCCCCCACTTTGTTATCCAACAAAAGACCTGCTGCCTGACAACTATCTACTTGTTTCATGGGGAAAACATAATTAAAGTAAAAAATGAAAAGCAAACAAGAAATAAGCTCAAGATACATTGCTTAAAAGGATTACTGTACAGGTTATGGACCACACAGTTGGCATTCTGTTTAGTTTACGGGTAAAGCCTGCAGAGATGACTGGAAGTCTCCAAGTGTAATGAGCTTCTTAAAATAATGTAATCTGTCCTTTATTACAAATACTGTTGTATGCATTTCAATACCCAAGGCTTATACATTATCTAGTTAAGTATTCTCTACATGGCAACAACAGAAAGGCTTTCAATGTTGGCAATTCTTTAACAGTATGCTTATTAAAGCTTAGTTGCATCTTACGATCTCAGCCAAGCTTACCTGATGGTCATTAAAGTATTGCTACTTAAACACAGAGCAACAGGCACTTTGAGTAATAAGCATAAATCAACAGTACATAAAATATGACAGAAACCAGATCATTCTGCAAAAATCAAGGAAAGATGAAAAGCCACTCTAGTACTTGTGTCTACCTTGGATGGAGGTAATACTCTGCACATTTACACTGCATAACTACTCCTTGCCTTGCTTCGACACATCCAGAGTCACTACATGGGGGAGTGGGATGCAAGAAGTGTGTCACAATTTGAAATGTCTCTGGCTGACTGTGATGGCCCTGACACATTTGTCATACCTCTCAACCTCAGAGCAAGAAATCTAGACAAAGCCATACAAAGAAGTGGGACAAAGGCCCAAAAATAAGGACAATTTTTAAATATTGCTCTTATAAACTTAGAAAGATAATAGAATAGGTCTTGCATTAGTATGAATTTTCTGAATGGTATGAAATCTGAAACTCAAATGTCTGTCATTATTTTCTAACTTCAGTCTTTAATGATTTGTCACTAATTTGCCAAAAAACCCACAATTTTGCCAAAAAAAACACAATTTTATGAAAAATGGACCAAAAATGTGATGTAAAAATATAAAATAGCTACACAATACAGCTGGGGACCTGTCAAAGAAGGGACACTTTAATCTTAGTACTGCTAACTTGAGCAGCTGACAAAATAAAAGAATCTACATGCATTTCTGAAATAAACGTAATCTATAACTCTGATTATTACAGTTATTTCTTAATTGTAAACCCTACACGTTTTCTTCCAAAATTGCTATTTTGTGGAGGGATTACTAGGGGGAAGAGCAACATTTTGAGCCAAAATCAGGGATAGTTGAGAGGTTTGGCTATGCCTAATTCTATAAAGCAATTTATTTGCATGCATCTCTCAACCTGTTAATGCAATAAATCTGGACAAGGCCAAATATATTGGGGGAACATATAAACAGTACTAAAAATTGCTCTTGTATAAACTGAGACAGTTGATAGAACAACAGGTCTTACTTTAGCATGCATTTTTCTGAAGGTTAGGAAGTCTGAAACTCAGTGTGTCATTATTTAGTGACTTAATTCCTAAATGATTTGCCAGAAAACCACAAATTTTATGAGGAACAAACCAAAAATAAGAAGCAAAAATCTATTCATTCTTTGAAAATCTGGACATTTGGGAGGTGTAGTTCAGCTGGGGCAGTCTTTAAGTTTGCCACCCTTACCCCTCACAAAATCTTGGTCGAATGGAGCCTCCCCCTGCAGCCATTCCAATGATCCATTACTTGGCTATTTCACTCCATTTACCATAAACACTAATGTGCATACTGATTTACTTATATGATGATTTGGACTTCATTTGAAAGTTTTATTTTGCATTTTACAACACAAACACTAAGACATCTGCTAAACAAACTTAGCATTAAAACTTTTCTGCCCTTGAAACTCACATTCATTGAAACAGCATTGAAACCCACATTCAAAGAAAATACATTTTACCAGTGGCAGAACTGCCCAATTCAGAACATCTTTCCAGTAAACAATGAAACAAAATGCATGCACCTATAATGACAAAACTGCCCAGTTCAGAACATTTCCATCATAAAAGTCTACTCAAACTTCTACAGTCCACCATTATCAGTAAATATGCACAATTCTACAGTCCACCATTATCAGTAAATATGCACAATCTCTGAAGAAGTAAAAAAGTCATCCAAATAATTCCACATTAAATAAATCTGTAACTAATGAAGAGGTTGCTGCTAGCAAACACCTTTATATTTCAGGGTTTCATCGAAAAATAAAGTGTCTAATGCCCCTGAGGAATAAATTGCCTATATTACATTAAAAATGATAAGCTAGTAATATTGCAATAGGAAATGGATAGCAAACCGATAACAGGCTCATAGTTAGTATCTTAACTTTTTTCAGTATGGCAGCATTCACCCCTTGTGGGAGTAGAACCAACAACCATCTGCATCAAAAACAAGTACACAACCTGTTGTGCTATTAACAATGCAAGCTGACTTACCATAAGCAGCACTAAACTTCTCTTCCCCTGCAGCTCTCAGCTCCTTGTAAAATCTACTCAATACTCAACTGCATCTCAACTTCGCAACACAAGAAATCTGGAAAAAGTCAAATTTATTGGGGGGGGGGTCAAAAGCCCAAAAAACAGGGACACATTAAACATTGCTTGTATAATCTTGGAAAGTTGCTAGAATAAAATGCTGTGTTACCACCATACATTTTACTGCCAAGGTCCCTGTACAAAAGAGTCAGAGCAACATACCACTACACCAGATCAGCTGCTTTGTGAAAGAGAGGAAGACTGAAACTTAAATGGCTATCATTTAATGAATTCAGTTCTCACCATAGCTGTCAACCTCTTAGCACAAAACACCTGGACAAACTCAGTAATGAGGGAATACAGCCCTCAAAAGATATTCAGTGAATTCAGTTCTTGCTATAGCTGTCAACCTTAGCACAAAAAACCTGGACAAAACCAATAATGGGGTAATACGGTCCCAAAAATAAGGACAAATTTCAAATATTCATCTTATAAACTTACAAAACTGCTAGAATAGAAGGTTGTGTTATTATGTATTTTCTGAAGAATATGAAGTCTGAAATACAAATCCCTGTGAATTCTACTTCTGACGGAACAAAAACAATTTTCAGCAGAGGCCCAGGGAGAAATACTGCAGACACATGTCTTTGTAAAATTGCAGGACACCAGAGCAAATCCACACAAACACAAGGATGAGATGCAGACTCCACACAGAAGGCACCCCAGCCAAGAATCAAACCAGAAAACCTATAGCTGTGAGGCAACAAGTCTACCATGCACCATCAAATATGTACAGAATTAAACATTCAGAAACCTGAAGTCTGAAATTCAAATGCCTGTCAATTTTATTTAACATTTGTTAATCAGGACAATCTGACTTGGAACAAAAAAACAATTTTCAGCAGAGGCCCAGGAAGAAATAATGCATTCATGTCTTTGTAAGTACCATAGGACACAAATGCAAACCCACACAAACACAGGGAGAAGATGCAGACCCCACACAGAAGGCACCCCAGCAAAGAATCAAACCTGAGAACCTGCAGCTGTGAAGCAACAATACTACCACTGCACCATCAAATATCAAGCATTGCAACATTTAAAAAACACAGATATTATGAGGAACAGATCAGATCAAATATGAGGCAAAAATCTGCAATTTTCTTTATAAATGGTGGTGGTTAGGGAATTCAGGTCCTTAACACCTGCATACAAGGTACAGGGTTCAAGCCTGGGTATCTCTACCCACCACCATTTGTTCTCTCTAGCCACCAGTATATAGTAACTGGGGCATTTTACACACACAGACAGACACACACACAAACACACACACACACACACACACACACACACACACACACACACACACACACACACACACACAGACACACACACACACACCTCCTACCAGCCCAATGAACGATCAGCGACACACACACCGATCAGCTCCTACCAGCCCAACGAACGATCAGCGACACACACACCGATCAGCTCCTGCACACTCCTACCAGCCCAACGAACGAACGATCAGCGACTAAATCCCACCCGGTACTGCAGTAATCCTTCAGCAACCTAGTATGCTAGTAAATCTGTCAGCCCAAATGACCGATCAGTGACCCAGTACTCCTGCATGCTCCTGCTAATTCACCTACCAGAATTCTGTGACCGAAGCCCGCGCACTGAAAAAGTCTTGCAAGTCCTGCGAGAGCAGCTCAGTCCTCTCATTGGCTCTGACTGTGGCTGAAGCAGTCCAGAGCTCCTCTGTGTGGTGTGGTTGTCAATGCACGGAATCCTGGTATCTCGCAGCAATGATTGCTGGGTACCAGTTTGTCCCTATCCGGACTGCCGGTAAGGCAGTCATGAATTTTTTGCTTAACAGATATTTTTTTTTTTCTAGGTGGGGGGGCTGCAGTCCAGCAGTCTGATAGGACAAGCCACCCCTGACACACACACACACACACACACACACACACACACACACACACACACACACACACACACACACACACACACACACACTTGAGATAACCTAAAATAAGGATTATCCATGCTAAGATACATGGTACAGTTTATGGTTCTATTAACTGCTGTCTGGCTTTGTCTTATAGCTTGCTCAGCTTGGAAAACACTTGAATGCTTTTAAAAACATTTTCTCCAAGGCATTTCTTTTTATCGGATTGTCTGCTAGAGACATGAGAACCAGACACAAAACTGTTCACTAGAAAAAAAGCCTTATAATATTCAATATTCTTTTTCATTTACTTGCTTTCCATTAAAATTTGTTACTAGATTAAGCTAATGGCCTTAACCCAATCATTTCCCTATGCAAGAATGAGAAAAAGCACACTATTTTTTTCTTTTGTCGTGCTCTTTTATCCAGATCTTTTTTTTACATTGCAATGCCTATATTTCTTAAAACTGAACAAGGGGAGAGAAAGAGAGAGAAGGGAGAAAGAAAAAAAAAAGGAACACCTATTTCCATTACTATTCCTATTACATTAAAAATAACTGAAAGGTACTTTACTTTATAACATGCAAAGAAAATCATGCACTATTAAAATAGTACTATTAAAGGAGAACCACACACACAGACTCAAAAAACATATTTATTTCATCATGGTTTGGTGTTTCCTACATTTTAACACCACTCTGGGACTGTTTAGAGCTTTTTAGATATTTTTATATGCAATTTCTGACTCTGACCACATGGGGTCTGGCATATTGAAATAATTCTGATTGTTCAGTCTGCCTCTAAGTATCCCAGAATGCATTGTTTGTCTCCAAAAAATTGCATCATGTCTGCCACTTTTTCCCTAACGCTCCTGTCAGTGGACTGATTTTACAGGCATTCACTGTTGTGTTATAGTCACCTACTTTTGGTTAAAATTTTATCCTTTTTTCAATGACTACTTCAAACACAAGCAATGCAAATGCTACAGAACATAATTGAAAAGTGCATTTTATTGCTCTTCTTAAAAATGTTAACTTGATTTCTTTTGTGAAGGCTGAAATCTAGTTCTTCAAGGTATCTCCCCTCCCCTTCACACCTACCTTTCCTAGCTGTCAAAGAGCTATGGGTAATTTGACCCATTATATGCATGTGATTGATAGCTCACAGCAGGTGACTAAACTAATGTACTGTTTTCTTGTCAGCCTTTTCTTCCTTACAGTGGGAGACTTTTTGTTGCACTCCTCCTGTCAAATTTAGAACCAAGCTCCACCCTTTCTTTTTTATTTTTTTTTTTTAATTTTTTTTTTAGCTTTCACATAGGAAAGCATTTGCTAACAGGCCTGGGGCAGCCCAAAAGACAACAGTGTTCCTTTGCAAGAGCAGCCAAAGAGTACTGTTTGGTGAAGTAAATTGGCAGAGTCACACAGAAGAAAAATGAAGGCTGGGGGAATCAAACCATCCACAACAGGAAGCAGCTCTTTAAAAGCTCATAGCCTTATATTGCTTGCATGTTATTGTTTCGTAGCAAGTTACTCACAAGTACACAGAGGATATTGTTTGCAATGTATAGCACTCACAAATTATGAATTAAGTGGATAGCAGTACCTTTTTTAATAGACTGGGCCCTAGGCAGCTGCCCAGATCACCCTGTGCTGCATTCAGCCATGCATTGTGTCCATTAGTACTGCTGACAGCTGGCCATCAAGGTTATTGTGACTTGTGGAAGGATATTTAGCAGGAGCTGCACTGCTATCATGGGGCAATTCACCACCAGACTGGTGTATGAGCATGTTGTGCAGAATGCAATACATGGTAAAAATCCTGCATGAAGTAGCGGGTCATACTGAAGGCCACCTGCCTTCTCATCCAGGCCATGGAAATGGGATTTCAGCATACAGTCATGATGACAGTCATGTGAGGGACAGGGCAGTATTGTACATTTCTTCGACAGCTCCTGTAGGGTTATGTATAGGTATCATGAGCCACAACTCAAGTTAGAAGTCTGTATCACCTGGAAAAGATAAAACAAAAAGGGGAGGAAAAAGGGACAGAACAAAGGAAGGGTGGTGTAGTACTAAGTAATATATTTTCCAAAGTACAACTAATTATGTAACTATAGTTAAAATTTCCACTCACTGTAATGTGACTACGGGCATCCTGCCATGTAGAAGGGGGCAGTACAGTGAGATTGTGTTCAAAATAGATGATGGAATGGTAGCCCTTCCTATTTTGGTACCACTCACTCCATGAACC